>NC_137695.1:12406312-12638812 GCF_964034855.1 Anser brachyrhynchus
ATGGTTATTAGATTAATGGTCTTTGTCGTTCACAAAGATAGGTCATGACCATTGGATAAATACAGTGAGAATTACAGGGCGTGATAGAAGGCAATTTAGCAAATGCACTTATTCCCAAACTCTTTTTTTTTTTTTTTCCCCACTAAATATTGTTAAGAGAAAAAGATAATCTTTACATTACTCCCCTCCACAATACAGAAAATCCTGGTCCAATGGTCCAATTGACCCAACACCACATTCCCCAAACCACAAGTTATCAGTATTTTCTTCTAGGTTAACCTGCTTCTCTGCCCCATCATTTTCAATAAGTGTAGGTTATAGTACGATATATTAAAACAATATGTTTATTTAAAAAAAAACAAAAACAAAAAAAAAAACAAAAACAAAAAAAAACACATTTATTTCAAATACGTTTCCCTAATAATTTTCTTGCCTCTGCTCCCCTAAGTTTTAGATAGATATTTTTTTCCAAACCATTTTTATTTGGAGCTATTTAGCCACAATTTCACAGAAGTTGTCAGAGCACGATAAGCTGATATTGCTGTACTTTTTGGACTTTTTGGGGGGAACCAATACTTTTGAGGGAAGATAGTTATTGAGACGTAGATTACACAGTATGGTAATTCTACTGTTTACACAGGGGAAAACAAAAGAAAAAAAAAAAAAACACCACCACCAAAATAAATACCCCCCCCCCCAACCTGATTGTATCATATCAGATGATAGGTACCTGTTAAATTGAGAATGACTACAAGAATGCCCTTTCTTTTTTCTTTGTCCTTATATTGCTTCTAATTACTTTAGAAGTAAGGGATATACAATTCCTTATTTACCTCCTCTGCTCCAGGTGTGATCCACATCCATGGAACTGATTTTAGTTGGTAAGGTGTTCCATAGTGTGTTGACATTGTGCATAATATGGAGCTTCAACTTGAGCAGACTGGTTCTCCAGGCACCTTTGGCTGTGTAGAGAGAGAGAATGAATTACAGCGCAAGACTTCCAGACTTAAACAAGGTAAACACGCAGTATAGATACTTTGGAATTTACTTGATATCAGTACTTTTTTTGTTGTTTCTTAAGGAAATGGGAAAAGTCCTATTGCTAAATTCAATTGAAATGGCACAAACATTGAATGGAACACTGTGAGCAATGATGCAGAGACTAGAGAGGAATGCTTATTATTAGTAAATTAAATATAAAATCTCTCCCTGACTTCAGGGAACCAGGATTTGACCTTGGGAATTTTATTCATTATGATAAACAATAAATCACTATGTCAACCAGTAATGTATATTGTTTTAAAGTTCTTGCTAACCATACACACATATGGTTATGACAATGATAAAAACTTTTTTATTGGTCAAATTGGAAGCTGTGTTCAATTTTTCTTAGTTCTTGTTTTTCAGCTTTAGAAAATACTTCAATGCAAATCCACAAGTTCCTAGAAGCTTTAGATAATTAAGTTAATCTGCAACAGATTTGTTTTGAGAGTATTTCTGATTCACCATTTGCTAGGAACAGAAGTTTTCCAAGGGCACTGCTGAATGGAGTTTAGGTCATTAATAGATTGAGGCACTGCATGATGCGTGGTAAGACACCATCCATGTACCAGTTGCCAAGAATGTCCTGTATTGTATAAACATGCTAGTTTATTTTCCAAGAACAGTTGGAGAAAGATGAATTCACATGTTTTTGTATCTATTGCAGATTCTTTCCCTTAGGCAATTAAAATACAGAAACAAAACATGCACTGCTCATACTTTTCTTGCTCAGAAGGGAGGAGTATGAACATATGACAAATGTGAAGGTGACTAATGCACTACTGGGTGGTGACTTTGAATGATGTTGGATAGCAGTGTACGAGAATCTAGCTAGAAAGAATAGCCGTGTACTTAATAGCTAGTCCTACTATAAGCTATTTCTTTCTTTCATGTGTAGGCAATTTGTAACATCATGCGTGCTATAAATTTCTTTCCTGTGTTTTGTTGTGCTGATAACAGAGTATTGCAACCTCTAACCATGAGTTTAGCTTTGGTATATAATTATGAAACAATGAACACAGACAATGATTTTGGCATCTTGTTTGGTGATTGTCTATAGTACTTATAAATGATCTATGAAGAGAAAAGGAGAAACAAAAGAAGATGCTTCAGTAAAAGCATCTTATTAAAATCGAGGCCCAGATAAACCTTTCACAACTTGCTATTATAACAGCATAAACTGCTGTCAGTACCCACTGCTTCACAATACCCCAGGACAGCCTAAACCGTTTGCTCTTCCTCTTCAACCTGCCTACTCTAGTACTAAGTACAAAGCATAAGTAAATGTCTATCAACCTCAAAACCAGGAAGAGCACAAACAATGCTGAGCCAAGTTTCAAACTTTTCCTTTTAAAGACTTGTTTCATTTTGGAAACTTAGGTATCAACCTTTCCTTCTGGTACTGAGGGATTGTAAAATGACTTTACAGAACAATGTATCATGTCCTGAAATGGTCATAGAACTTTACTTATTTATTTATTTTTCCATACATGGGAAGCCATGCCCAAATTACATAAGGCATTTGAAAATGTAAGCCAGAGTTTCTGAACACTCAGGGCACTGTGGCATTAATCCTAGATTTTTCTGCAGATTTCTAAAGTGAGGATGGCTTACTGGTGAGGTTTTTAGATAAGCAATAGGAAATTAAGATTTCTTCTCAGTCTGAATTAATTTGCAGTATCAGTAAGATCTATATGAGCATGTGCATGTTATCTTTTATGCCCCATTTTTTTGTCTGTGAAATCAAAAGTGGATTCCTTCCTTACAGATCTACTTTAAATTTACAGTGGTGCTCAATATATGGAGGTACTCAAATACTGGACTGACTATGTCAATAATGAAGACTTTGTTGACTTCATTGTGCAGTATGAAGTAAAAATTATTTAAACAGACCTAGCAGTAATCTACAACACTACTGTAGATTACAATGGAAAGATGGAGAAAAGGTATAATTTGCAGAGAAAATTAGAAAATTAGAAAAACGACTTTTTCACTTAAATTTTAATTTGTTGAAATTTTTTTTTTTTTAATAGCTGAATTTCAAATGTAATTCAAAACAAACCCTATGAAAATGATGGGTTATTGTAGAGAATCTTGGCTATGGCCTTTAAATACTGAGATGCACATGACAAAGTGTTCTATGTACTGGGATGTGAGTAGGGACATCCCAGGGTCACACTGATCACTAGCAGAAGTAGTGTCAAAGCTTTTAGCTTGCCTACAGCATTCAAGGAAGGACAATGCTCCTCTTCCCCAGATAGATGTTGATGTCCCACCAAAGTCCTAATCTAAAGGCAGATGTAGATAAGACCCTTCTTGGACACTGATCAATGAACCAATTATCCTATTGTATCTCTTCTCAGACATATTTTGTTCTTTTCTTCCCTGAATTTCCATGGTTTATTATTCTGGGATATTTTTCCAGGGAACTAACAAACAAACAGACAAATCCCCAAACAAATAAAATAAAATAAAACCAGCTTAACTGGTAATTCCAAGACTTCTAACCTCTACCTCTTGGAGAAGTCTGCTTAAGCTAAAAATAGTGCATGCTAAAATGTTCTGAGTATAAAAGCTGGTAAACTTTTCAGATCAGGGTCTCTGTCTCTATTTCAACATATCAGAAAGAACTTTTTAGTAAAAAGATTGAAATGGAGTAAGTTAAAAATATTTTTAATATCAGATTTCCTTTTCACAAAGAAGAACAAAAAATAATATTTCTTTTTCAAGATGGGGAAAAAATCAAAACTTCTGAATCCTTTGTAGTAGAAAAAATACTGTTCTCTGTCCAGCCTCAGGAAAAAAACACCCTTTAAGAGACCTAAATTAGTACAAAATTAATTCAAAAGCTCAGTTTCTAAAAGTTAATTTTGGCTATTCTTCAGTCTTATTTCACAATTTTCTAACATGTGCCAGTGACAGAAAATGCATTAATTATTATCTTCAGCTGTGTGAGCATGCTGTGAAAAAAAGATTATGTGGAGCAGGAGAAGGAGGAGATAAAATATCCTGACACAAATTAGTATTTAACATACATTTTGAAATCAGTCTACTGCTGCTGTCCCTATTTCTTCAACTCTTTAGATACAGACTGCCAGAGAGCCCATCAATTTTATTTCCTCAGCAGAATATAAAACTGCTTTTTTTTCTCTTTTTTTTTTTTTTTTTTCTTTTTCCATTTAACAACATCCTTCCCAAAAAAGAACAGACATCTGAGGATGATTACAAACATTCACTTCATCAGCATTGGGCTCTGTAACAATCTGACTTTAAATGATTTGGGAAGAAACACTATTTGTCCACTTATGATGAGCATATTTTTCAAGTTAGGATACTAGGATTTTCTGTCTAGTAGACAAATGACAGAGACAGTTTAATCAAACTGACAGTGTAAATAAGAATGTGTTCAATATTTAACGCACAGTATGTAAATAGCTTCTGTGTGTTCATATTTCTATTCAGTTCTCAAGAAAATGACTGAGTGTATATACTGTAGGAAGATATTAAAACACGAATGCCATTTAATAAACCAAAAGGATTATAGAGCTTAGTTTTAATTAAAGAACTGATGGAAACTGTTTTGGAAACATAGTTGTTCATTTCTACCTTAGTAAAATTTGTGAACGACATTTTTCACTAAAGAAGTCTATAAGACTGTGGCAGAAATTACTGTTGGAAATAGCCAACAGTAATTTCCCATGAGTACTTTGCAAAAGTTGATGTAAAGAAAGACACTGTAATCTGCCATGTGTGCCTTACACAGAAGTGTAATAAGGGAAACGGATGGAGATATAAAAAAATAATAACATATATAATGCAGAATTGGAAATCATATGGTCTTTACTTATAACTGTAATGGAGAAGAACATATATATGAATAGAAATATGAAAAAAATAATGTAACATAAATTCTCTTTTCCTTTATGTGATTTTTTTCCGGTGGAATTCTTAGCTATGAGAGATTCTCATAAGTAAAAAAAAAAAAAAAGAAGTGCTACAAAAATCCCAAACTAAACCAACTAATCAAAACAAACAAACCAAAACAAAAAAGCAACAGGAAAAGAACCACTACTCAGGCATCATATAAGTTGTAAAGTTGTTGATTTGTAAATTCATCTATAAAGCTGTTGTAATCTAGTTGTCTTCTGAATAATCACTCACATCTCCCTTGGGGTGTAGGATTGTACATGAAACATTGTAGTGCAGAAACAGTTTTCAATAAAATTGTTTCACTATGAAAGCAGGATCACCTTTCTATACAACTCTAGTGTTGACAATGGTATGACAACAAAGAATAAGTTGTTACAACCTATCTCAAACAAAAGTTAAAAAGAAAAAAACAGTAATTCATCTGCCAGTACAAATAGATCTTCTGACAAGCTTGTTGTAATGAAGATCAACTGAGAAATCCAAGCTTGCCTGTGGGAAAGGGACTTTTAAAGGTTAGATTTTTGAGGTTTTTGATGTAGAATTTCCTTTCTCTTCATCAGAAGAGCGTATAGCCAATAAAATAGAACAATGAAAGAATAAATATTTTATTCAAATTACTCATCAGTATAGGAAGAAATTCAGTGTTTTTGTTATTTTTTCATGTTTTGTTTTCCCAAAGAGTTTTTTGGTCATGTTTATCCTGTCTCAGCAGTTACCAAAGAAGTAAGTACTTCCAGCTATGATAAGTCTTAATAATAAAGAGCATATAACTTCCCACTAAATCAATATTTGAGTGCTGCTTTAGGCCATTTTCAGTCATCATTGGGTTTGATTGCTCTCATTTTAATATCATTAACAAATGGTTTCATTATATTGTTATAAGAAAAGTGATGTAATATTAACAGTACCTTTCCTTGGAATATGTGTTTTTCCCTTATTAATATTTTAAGAGAAAATCTCACTCCTAGTAAGACATTGAAGACTTGTCTTTGAATACAAATGCAGAAGAGTTATGAAAGAGGAAGACAAAATGCAAGCAATTTAGGCTGTTTACAAATTACATGCTAAACTTTGAAGAATGACTTTTCTTTTTCTCCCTGAGCACCACCAAAAAACAAGAAATATGTCTAACAGAAACAGCAATGGAAGGCTTGCAAACAGGTGTTGTCTGCAGGTGAGTTTTATTTATTTTCAAAAAAATCTGTAAGCTAAATTATCATTACTATTATTAGGCCAAGTTTGAGCTCTTACCCTCTTTTGAATAAAGTGATTGTCAAAAAGGAGAGTTGAAGAGAGATGGTCTTTAGCCTTTACAAACAAAAGTCAGGATGAAATAAAGGGTCACTCAAACCATGTGCATGTTTCAGTTGATATCCACTGGTCTGAGTTTCGTATAAAAAATCAGGTCTTTGCTCACATCTAGAAGATTATCTCAGGAAAACAAAATAAGAGCCTTGTGATAGTGAGTCAGTGCAGACAATATGGAAGTGAAGTTAGCAAGGAGCGAAGATTATTTCAGAATGTCCCTCTCTCATGTCTTCTTTTCCCTAGCCCATCAACTGATTTTTTGGAGTGTACCCCTCTTTAGTATATTGACCCTTTGACCTTTGCCTCACTCTCTTTTTTTTTTTTTTTTTTTTTTGTGGAGAGTATCAAATGGTGCTAGTTGTCTGCCTTTTTTTTTTTTTTTTTTCCCCAGTATTTCCTTTAAAACGGCAGTGAGTTCCCTGGAATTTAGGTTATATACACAAAAACATTATGCTTTGTTATAACTCTTTCATGCATTCTTCTATTTATAAGAATTCATATTGATTTTCAACATCTAGTTATTTGTTTTACAACTTTCCCCATACATTCCCTGCAGCATATTTGCTTGTTTTGCCATTACTTTTGTTGTCTTACATTTTCTTGCAAATATTTTGGGATTGATTGTTTCAACAATATTCACATAGAGAAATAATTCCCTATGCAATGTTTCCAGTCAGATCTTTTGTTGTTTTGTCTTTGAGCTCTTGCTCTAATGCCTAAAATCCCACAAGAACTAGAAGTGCAGATGGAAGCAAGGAATGAAAAAAGCACATGGTTCCCTTGCCTGTTTTATGAGGCTTCTGTAAACAATAAATAAAGATTTCCTGACAAAGAGATGCTTTATTTTCAGTCTTTTAGGGACTTGATCGTTCTCCATTGAATTCCATTGAAAACCAGTGTACAAACTCCTAGATATTTGATGGAAGTAGAATGCCATTCTCTAATCAGTAAAACAATATTTTCTGCTTTTACTAATGCAACAATATAAAAAGTGAAATGCCCCTTTCCCTGTACTTCTATCATAAACTGAAACCTAACCTAAAACTGCTGGGGTTTAAAGCAAGACAAAGCATAGAAGATCAAAAGTCTTTTCTAGTTCTAAAAGACAAAATCTACATCAAATTACATTATTTTGAAACGTTTCTATCTTTGATCAAGAAGATGCAGATCTGTTGGGGATACTGTAGAATGTGTCTAATGAGACTCCATCACCTTGTATAACTTATTTCAAGAATATGTTTCACTCCTCATTTTCATAGACAATAGTCTCCTTCTTGTGTTTCCTTTTACTACAATAAAGAAACCTTCTATTCATGCAAGATCTACCTGGAAAACAGTCATCCTGGAAAGATCATCCTGGAAAACAGTTAGGCAAGATGAGTTGATACAATCCAATAGTTCTTCACCACCAGAAAAAAGAATGTCTGCTAACCCTCTTACTCTGTCTCTCCTTTCCCAGGTGGCACTGGAGCCTATGTTAGGATAGAGTAGAAAAATAGTGCTCTCATGGTTTCAGAAGTGTTTTTTGTTTGTTTATTTGTTTGTTTGCTTGTGTTTAGTCTTCACCCTCCCCCCCCCCCAAAAAAACAAACAACAACAACAAAAAAACTAACCTTTTTTTTACATGTCTTCCTGCAATAAAATTGACTTATGAGACATGCTTGAAATAATTACTTGCACATGAGAAACAGACTTTATTTCATTAAGAGCAAGAATAGTATCTGGGTTAATACATGACATTAATTCTAGGTATGCTACTTAATGACTATGCAGACATCACTTTTGTGTAAAGACAGTATATCCAGTGTTGGAAAGCAGGTTATGCTGCTTGCTAAAAATATAATGTATATCTAATGTGACTTGTGATCACTAAAGTGGGAAAAAAAATAAACTACTGAAAAAAGGAAACATCAATATATATATATATTTTTTTTCAAAATGAAAGGGAAGTTATACTTGAAGGGGTCAAAAATAAATTATAAATAGATGTAAAATTACAGTGCAGACAAAAGAAATTCATATTTTGAGAGAGCAACACTGTAAAATGGATATGTTGTACCTATCTGCATCCATCATATTGTACATTGTACAAAATAATATTGAAGACCAAATATAAACCTATCCCAAAATATATACCTTCAAAAACAGCTTGAAATAAAACAGCTCTATCTGAAAATGCATATAAAATGTTTATTTTTTTATGGTTAAAGACAATTAAAATTACTTTAAAAATACTTTAATAATACTGTATTACTCATTGTAAGAGAAAGAATTTCACAGAAAGTGTTTAATCTGCTTTCATCTAGATTGTCTATTTTCTTTGCTACAGCAAATCTCAGTGAAAAGAAAAAGAAAAAAGAAAAGAAAAAAGAAAAAAGGAAAAAAATAAAAAAAAGGAAAAAGAGAGAGAAAAAGAGAGAGAGAAAAGAAGAGAGAAAGGAAAAAGAAAGAGAAAAAGAAAGAGAAAAGAAAGAGAAAAAGAAGAGAAAAAGAAAAAGAAAGAGAAAAAGAAAAAGAAAAAGAAAAAGAAAAAGAAAAAGAAAAAGAAAAGGAAAAAGAAAAAGAAAAAGAAAAGGAAAAAGAAAAAGAAAAAGAAAAAGAAAAAGAAAAAGAAAAAGAAAAAGAAAAAGAAAAAGAAAAAGAAAAAGAAAAAGAAAAAGAAAAGAAAAAGAAAAAGAAAAAGAAAAAGAAAAAGAAAAAGAAAAAGAAAAAGAAAAAGAAAAAGAAAAAGAAAAAGAAAAAGAAAAAGAAAAAGAAAAAGAAAAAGGAAAAGGAAAAGAAAAAGAAAAAGGAAAAGAAAAAGAAAAAGGAAAAGGAAAAGGAAAAGGAAAAGAAAAAGGAAAAGGAAAAGGAAAAGGAAAAGAAAAAGAAAAGGAAAAGAAAAAGAAAAAGGAAAAGGAAAAGAAAAAGGAAAAGGAAAAGGAAAAGGAAAAGGAAAAGGAAAAGGAAAAGAAAAGAAAAAGAAAAAGAAAAAGAAAAAGAAAAAGAAAAAGAAAAAGAAAAAGAAAAAGAAAAAGAAAAAGAAAAAGAAAAAGAAAAAGAAAAAGAAAAAGAAAGAGAAAAAGAAAAAGAAAGAGAAAAAGAAAAAGAAAGAGAAAAGAAAAGAAAGAGAAAGAGAAAGAGAAAAGAGAAAAGAAAAAGAAAAAGAAAAAGAAAAAGAAAAAGAAAAAGAAAAAGAAAAAGAAAAAGAAAAAGAAAAAGAAAAAGAAAAAGAAAAAGAAAAAGAAAAAGAAAAAGAAAAAGAAAAAGAAAAAGAAAAAGAAAAAGAAAAAGAAAAAGAAAAAAGGAAAAAGATCCCAATTTTCATTTACATCTGATATTCAGTGCATGGTTTTGTGGGTATATGTGTACACATGAGTTTATGTGCTTGCATTTATATGTATTTACAACTGTGTGAAGTTAGTTCTGCAGATAGAATTTTCCTGTAAGTACCTTACCAGAGTTTCCTACAATATCATTATTCATTCTCAGTCTCTACAGAGAACAACTTTTCTCATATATCCAGTTGCCTTTTTCATTGATACATAATACTTGTTCTCAAAATTGTTTACAATTCACCCATATATATTTCTCCATGTCTCTCAGTTTCAGTAAGTGTGCTCCCAGCTAAGAGAAGAAACTTTTCTGTCAGTCTTTAATGTACAAGATTGTGAAATTATAAAACAAAATGTTTTACTTTGTGATTTAACAGAAGTACCAAACAGTCCCTCAGTGTCTCTGAAAGAGTCCATTCTCTGTTAATGAACCTGACCAAGCTTACAATATAATCTTTGTGCTATGTTTGGAAAAACTAGCAGACTGCATTCAGCCTTTCACATCCTTTTAAAGTCTAAGAAGGTGCTAGCATGTTTCTGAGATCACCTGTTAAAAGGGTGAATGTTCTTACTTATTTGCTTCTTGTTTTATTTAAATAATCTGATCACTGTATTATCAATTTATATGGTTTATCATGACTGTAAAAAGCTAATTTCTTGTCATTTTTAAAAGACAAGGCCTTGTAATGTTTGAAATTTAAGCACAGATGTCTGAAAGCAATAGTGATGGGTTTGTTAAAGGTGGTATTACAGTATGATGATATTAATGTAATGGTCTAATAATTGAGTCTTGATTCAGCAAAACATTTATGCATGGCCTTGAATTCTCATTTATTTTATATGCCCTACAGGCTTGACTTTCATATCAGAATGGTGTAAAATAGCTTTAGGCAAATGCAGATAAAAACAGGTTAAATTGGAATTGATTTTTAAACATATATTGGGATCTTGAAAATACATTATTTCTGTCTGAAAGCATTCATATTTATTTAAGATAGAGTAGGAGTTTTGAAAATGCATTTCATAAGACTCTCAGATGTGTTAATAGTTATAAAGAAGATGAAACAGAATTAGGAAAACTAAACTCTGATCAGGAAGAAAAAAGCTATTTGAATAAATATAGTTCATTTTTTAACAGATTTAATTGATTCTGAGAAGTGTAAAACCTATCTTGTCTTGCTGTAAGGAAGGTTAGCATTTGCATTGAGTCATGTATATTGCCTATTTTATGGATTAAAACTCCTCTACTACATCAGTTAAACCATAAATGTGTAAGAGAGGACAATTCTTTTACAGATGGAGGATGAGATTCTAAATGGTTCCTGTCTTTGGCATAATGGAAAGTGTAGTTAAAATCTCCCCCCAAAATCAGCACATACTGAGTGAGGCAGACAATTTGATAAAACTCTGTGTATGCAGTAATTCAAAAGAGCTCTTTTTTTTTTTTTTTTTTTTTTTTCTCAGTAGTGGAACAAACGTTAATGAGCAAACATAAGTTTGATCTGAACAAGTTGTTCTGAACTTTTAACGATCTTTCTAATTCACTTAAATCAGGGTTTAAAATAGGAATAGCATAACTTGTGTCTGAATCAGACCAAGATCTCTCTCTCTCTATATATATATATATTTTCTGAAACAGAATTGTAGCAACAGCATAGAACAACATTCTCAGTGGTATATAATGTGAAGACTTTCTCGCATTTGAAAGTCATCCTCCCAGCTTGATTTACCTCTGGTAAAATACCTGAGTATTTTCCTTCAGGTTGGCCTCTTAACATTTATGTTGAAAGTTGAATCCAGAAGTGATTGAGAGCTGCTTTTATCTGATATCCATTTATACGAATATATGTACGAAATGAGTAATGGCATGAATTTATTTATTTTTTGGTTATAAAAGAGCCTATTTATCTTTAACCCCTGTTTTTTTTTCTTTTCTCTCCCCATTTATTATGTTTATTGCATTCATCATACTTATTGTGTGTTGTTATAGGCTACTGAGTTTTTTTTCAACAGCAGGATTATTGTCTACAACAGTGATCCTGCATCAACTTTACTATAAAGAGCCTAATAATATATATCCAGAGGTGAGGAAGTGGCTGATTTTGACAGGTAGAATGGTAGAAAGCATTTGTCTGTGAGAGAGGCTGTAATTATTTACATGTCCGTCTAACCTCTACTCTCAAGTACGTAAGGGGAAGTAGCACTTCCTATTGGAGAAGCAACTTGAGAAAGTGGGTCCCATTAGTACATGAAGTGAGAGTACTTCAACAACTTCCTGAAATGGTCCTGGGAAAATCATCCATTACAACTTATTATCACTAATGGTGACTAAAGGATGAGGCCCTGGGGAATGTGATCTAGTGGGCAGCATCCCTGCCCATGGCAGGGGGGTTGGACCTAGATGATCTTCAAGGTCCCTTCCAACCCAAGCCATTCTATGATTCTATTCTGTGCTTCTAAAGAGGATGATTAGCAGCATCTGGCACATAAAGTTGAGAGCATGACGAGAGGGGAGATGTTTCTTTAGATGTGGATTGTGAAGTAAACTTTTGCTCTCAGAAACATCCTGACAAAGACAGAGGTCTTAGAAGCCTAAGTAGTCGTGAAGAGGTTAGTAGGCAGAGCTAGGCTGTAATGACCAGGGAGTCCAAGGCAGAAACCTGATGGTGGTGGCCCTGAGCTCCTTGATGGCTAGCTGGCATGGTACTGGCATGCAGGGCATGCAGGCTGCTGAGGGAGCAGCCAGGAGCAGCCTGAGGGTTGCTTGGGTACTCCACTGACTGGTTGTGACTGAACGGGGTGTATGTGCTGACAGAGTGCACTAGGCACCAAAGATGAGAGAAAAAGAAGTTTTTTCTATGCCATAGCTCTTGAGAAGACACCAAAATATCTATTGCTTTTTCAGCCTTGCTAAAGGCGTGGAGGAACTATGCTGCCTACAGCCACATAAGGGGATTAAATTCTACACAAGGAGATTAAAGTCTAGCAAGGAATAATTGATAAAATTCTGTTTTCAACAGTGCTGGCAATACCTGCATAGGTAAGGACAGGTTACAATGTATTTAGCCAGGAAGTTAGAAGAAAATTCACAGGAACAACTTCCCAAAAGGAACAGAGAAGCCCAAAGTAAGGTAACTACTTTTAAACAGAATTATTTATATTTATGAATTAAAAATAGCAAGTGAGCTGAACTGAATGATGAGAGATATACTTCCTCTGCCCACATTCTGCTTTTGGCTAGATCTCAATTGCTGACTAAATTTCAGTGAATGGAGCCATGTTACAGGGCTGCAATGTGTGGTAGGTGGTTAGGAGAAAATGGGAAACATTGCGAACTTCTGTCATTCTCTTTCTCTACATATATTTAAAGAACATATATAACTGAGGAATGTTTCAAAATATCTATATTATATATATATGTATATATATCATCATCATCAGGGAATCAAACTGTTCCATCTGCTAAGCTACTAATGAAAAACAGGCAGATGATAAAACATCTTGGGGAAAGCATGTCTTTCCTCAGGACTAGTTACATGAAAGCAGTCCTGCTACAGAGTGAAGAAGCAGCACATGGTATCTTTTTCAGAAAAAGAGGGAAACAGCACACCGCTGATACAGCCACAGTGTTGAAAAACTTTGTGGAATTCACCCAATATGTAGAACTTACTCATTTTCTGCAGCTCAAGGAAAAAAAAAAAAATTACTTTTCCTTTGGTCTCTAGAATCTCTCTTTAGTATCAACCAGGGAATGGGCAAATTTATATTCTCTGGCTTGCTATTACACTGTGTGTAATACACAGGTGATATGCCGTCTGTACCTGTTAATCTATGACTCAGTGACAAAATGCATTCTTGGGCTGCTCTTTTGAAACAATTATGATGCTTGAATTCTCTAAAGCTTATTAAGAATAGCAGGAAATCAATGAGCTTTTATATTATTCCTCAGAGCTCTGCTAGTATATAATGTCATTGTGCTCTAGCTAAGACTATGCAGTGGATTGTAGCACATACAGGAGTTGTTGAACTGATGCTACATAAATCCTATGAAACCTGACCTTACATTTTATTTCTTCAGGGAGTTGCTATAATTAGAGCAAGGGCTAGATATCAAATAATTACTTAGGCCCAAAACACACCTTGAAATAAAGGAGTTACTTATATCCCACCCTAAAATCTCTGTAAACCTTTACTGCAGTTATGCTTAGCCTGGATCCACAGCCATTAAAAAGGAATTAAATTTAACATCTGAATGTAAGCTGCCAAACAATTTTTCAAGACCAATAAGATTTCAATATTTTCTGAAGTAAAGTTTGAAAAGGACAGGTAATTTTTTAAGAGATACTTTTACAGATGTATTTGTCCCATGCTGAGTGCTGTACAAATTTGCTACATGGTAATTATTTCATCTTTTATATTTTTTTTTATATTTTTTTTTTCCAGAAACAGACTTACACCACTGTAAAAAAAAAAAAAAAAAAGTGGGAACAGCTAAGTGATCATTCTGTGCTAAAGATAACCACTTTCAATCTTCTTTCTGTGACTGAACACTTCCCTGCTCCTCCTGTCATCTCTGGAGCAGAAGGTAATAGGAAGAAGACCTCTGCATCCTTTGCAATCTTTGCAGTATGCTCAGGAAAAGGCCTACATTTTGATGATGGCCTAGATTTAAAAAATAGATTCTGAAAGAATGAATGAACAAACAGTGGGAAAAAATAAATATGATTAAAATTGTAGGAAGTACATCTGAAGAGGAATATGTACTTGTCTGCACTGAATACTGTTCAACTGTTGTGAATAGTCTAGGCCACAGAAGTTCTAGCTTCTGCAGACTGTTAGTAATAGAAACTGAATTTTTCAAATTTTAACTTTCATCATCACAAAAAATGGCATCAATTGCATTATTATTATTATTATTTTCAATGAATTGTGGCGAATATAGGTCATATACTTTTAAAGGCTGAAACAGAAAATGTGAAGAGAGATTTTAAAATAAGTAAGTTGACCAGTTAGTTCCACTTACTCCCTTTTGTAAGTAAAAATGTTTCCAAGATTAAGACATGCATTTTTCTATACCAAATAAATAAATAAATAAATAAATAAATCCTGACCACTGTGAGCCAGTTTATCCCTGGAAAAATGATTGACTAAGACTGGGTTACAGGAGGAATGGCTTTGACTCATGCTGTCTGTCTTGTTTAACAAATGTAAAAATCCAAGCTAAACAGGGCAAACATAAAAGCAGCCTAGATCCTCAGTATTAAAATTGTCTGCAGAGACAGATTGTGTAGTGTAGGGTTTATTGAATCCCTTCTGCTTTCCAGCAAAGCTCACTGTGTGAGATGCATGTAGAATATCCTGACGTAATTTAAATGAAAATGTTGACTAGTCCTAAAAGGTCCATTAGGTGGCCTAAACTGAATAGGCAGCCATTTGTCATGTCCTCTACACCTGCTACTTAAAACAAGGGAAACTTACCATGGGTTACAAAAAGGTATTGTGTATCAATGGTGAAATGATAAAATTAGAAGAATTCATGTTTCTTGGGGCTGAATGTTGTAAAACACATAAAACTGATTTTAATAGAGAGCCAAAGTGCAAAAGTCCTGCAGCACAATGCATCTTTGCTCAGTATAAGTTTGTGAAATAAACACAAATAAATGTCAACTCAAATGAACACTTTTTCAGTTATGATTTCCACATTTCTCATTACAGTGCAGAAAACCATCCCATACCTGTGAGCTGTATACTCTGCAGGCTGGGAAAGATGTGGAAATTAGGCAAGGCTGTCAAACATACCTGTCTTTCTGAGAGAAATATACCTTCATGGACATGAACTGCCAATGTGCTGAGTATCCTGAACTCCCACTGAAATGTGGAGGTGTTCATCACCTCACCAGAGTTCACTTACATATGGGTTTTAAAGGTTTTTTATACTGGGCAGTTGTCACCCAATCTACAACAGTTCATCCATATTCAGCAAGGTATTTTTCTGGCATATGCTGACATCCCCTTGACACCATGACATATGCTTCTGTGCTTGTTGAACATGGGTGGACTTAAGCATTTTCCTTAATGTTTCACTGAAAAGGTTGCAGTTGTTGAAAGCCGATTTCTTTGCTGGGTTGAAGTCCGGGAAGTGGGAGATGAATGCTTTAAATTTTCAGCACTGAGGCAAGAAGTCTGTCTATGTGGTCAGCAGAGGGTTTCCCAGGCACACTACAATAATTATCGCTTCTGCGGTTAAATTTGGCAGAGGTTCTTTTTTAATTACATTATTCTCAGTTCAGCACATCAAAATACGCGTTGTTCTTATCTTCCAGTCTAAAGCACTAGATGCAAAATTCACTTTTGCCTTTTACCTTGCTTCTGCTTCTCAGCGACTTTCCCTAGAAATGTGTTAATGTTATGTAAATTAATCTAGAAATCAGAAATGGGGATTGAAGGTATTCTGGAAGCTGCATGAGAACCCTATTGCTTTTCACAGAGATAGTTCTGCAGGTCTTTTGGGAAAACACTAGAAACACATCTTCCAAACATCCTCTGAATTCAACCTAAAATATTTTTATTCAATCTTAATTCTTTTCACAACAAACCAATCACATAAATATTTATTTGGGGGTGATTGTAGTTGGAACTTCCTTAATGCTGAATTTATATACTTTATATATCAGATCATAAATCAGTGTAATCACTAGGACAATAACAGCTTACCCCGTATCATTCTCTTAAATTGCAACTTGAAATATCAAGGAAACAGCCTTCCTAACAGTGTCAAACGGTAATCATTGAAACAGTAGATTTGGAAATACAGGGTAATGACTTTGATTTGAAATATAGCACTGACTCTTGAGGTGGGGGAGGCGTGTGTGTGTGTGTGTTATTTTCCAAAGAGATAGGCTAGTTCTCTTGACTCTTTGCAACGAGGTTTTGGAGATCCATAAAAAGTCACAGGTCCCTGCGATTTATAGAAGGATCTTCTGACAGCTCAAAGAGCATTGCTATGTAGTATCCCTACATACTCTGTAACTTCTTCTCAACTAAATGCTAGTAAAAAAATAACCTGCACAAAAAGGCCATATGTGGCCTGAGTGTTGTGGTTAAATTAAGAATTAAGCAAAGGCCAGATTACACCCTTTTTCTGTCACTGATACCTTGTAAAAATTAACTCGCACTGGGTCGCATCCTCATGAGTACTGTTGAAAACCTCTTTGAAGTTATATCTTGATCTTTCCGTTGTAGAACAACCATCTACAGATATATTATATGTCCTTCCTAAATGCTTTGCAATGGGAATTTACTGGAGATCAGATCAGATTCAGCAGCAAGAATTCATTTTCATGCCAAAGCCAAGCAGAAGTCAAGAGGGCTCTTTGTAGAAGTGGTACTTCCCATTATAAGGATGCTATGGCAAGACACAGTGAGTGTCACACCAAACTCTCTGCTCTTTTCTGTGTATGTGCAGAATCAGGACATCACCACAAAACTGCTGCTAACAGCAGCTAACAAAGTGCTAAACACTAACAAACACACTACTGCTGCAAAAGAGTAAAACCCTATAGTACACCACCTACAGTATTGCCACGTCTAGTAACAGACACAGGCTTTGTAGTGAATTTGCAACACATTAGTCTCCAGCTTGTCAGGTTTTGTCTGCACTTTTCTTGATATCTTGATATGCCAGTAGTCTTCTTTGCTTAACTTTCACTTGTTTTATCTGTAACAGTTTTTTTTTTTTTTTTTTTTTTCTTTTTAACTGTCCAGCTGGCTCTATCTATTTCTTTTGCATTTGCTTTTGCTTATATTTGTATGGGACCATACAACCATAGAAATACAGGCCTGGTAAAATAGCAGAGGTCTTGAGTTGTGGGCACTTTCCGTACTGCATAACTGCATAGAGGTGTGCAGGAGTGAGGTAAAATGGGATGAGCCACAGGCTGGTGCAGGGCTGCCAAACTCACCCATGGGCTCTTAACAAAGGACCTGAAGCTGAGGAAGAACTGTTTTAGGAGCAACACAGAAAACCAGAACCAGAGTCTATGAAACATAAAATGCAAAATATGCAGTAAATTCTGTTGTAACATCATGTTGTACAGACCAAGGAAGAAAGAACAAGGTGCAAAAACACAGTAGCAAACACACAAAAATATGTTCCAGGTGGACCCTGAACTAAAGAAGTAGAAACCATCAACATGGACATCTTGCTTCTCCTGGTGAAAGACTCCAGATACAGATGACTTGGGCACCTTATCGCCCCAATATATTGAGGCCATCAGCATTAGAGCCCAGGAGCAGTAGGAGGATAAGTATAATAAAAAGACACAATAACACAGGGCAGAAACTGGGAAGTATAATAACTTTAACTATATTATTATTATTATTATTGACTGTTTTTAGCATTATTATTATTACTATTATTGCTATTATTGCTATTATTATTATTATTTATTATTATTATTATTATATTATGGTTAGATCTGGGCTATAACAATTATTTCATATGGATGTTAACATTTCAATTATACCAACAGGAATACATATGAAGGGTGCTTCCTTCTTTCCCGTAACAGGATTTTGAGTGAATAGTAAATTTTGAAGGAATGCTGGAGGTCAAGGCAGTGTTCAGTGAGCTCTGTCAGTCCAGATGCCAAATCTAATACATTTTTAAAGGCTGGATTTTTAGATGAGTATTTCTTTTTTAGCAGCACTCTGGGAGTCTTTTCATTCCTTTTGCATGTGACTTTTTATTATATTAGAAGAGTAAACTAATTTTGGTTCAAATTATCAAACATCTAAAAGCCTCAGAAAGATCCTGTGTATACAGAGAATGATGTATGAACAGAGAAGATGTATGAATGATGAAAATAGCTAGTTAGGTTTCAGGGAAAATAATTTCTTATGACCAAAATTCTCACATAGCTCACATTCTCTAGCTAAGTGGAGGCACTGTACTTCTTAGTCCACTGAGCTAACATTGAAATATATTAAAATATCCTTTCTGAAAATTATATAAAAAGGATAAAAGGGGGGGGGGGGAAGGATATATATCTTTATATATGAAGGGCTTTCACTTCCAGTCTGCATCTGTAACTGTAATTGTAACTATTACTTAGTGAAAACAAGCTTCAGAGTTCATCATTACAGCTTTGATGTTGCTCTGAATGCAGTGAAGCTGATTAAATATTAAACTTACTGTATAAATATTTACTTAGTCTTTAAATTCACCTCTTTATTTCAGTATAATTCAATCATGGGTGTGGATGAGATTTTCCTCTAAATTCAAAGGTTTTTTTTGTTTTGTTTTAAATATTATTATTATTATTCCCTCTATTTTATTTAGTTGGACTTTGAATTCAGACCTCCAGTTCTGTGAATCTGGAAGAGTTTTCGCAGGCTTAGAAAGTATTGCAGGCCAAGCAGAACTAAACCAATTGACTGTAAAATTTTAAAAAACAAATGTCTTTTGTGGCATATGTCATGTATGATGATAAACAAGGTAATGGTTAAGATTAATAAACTTTTTTTTTTTTCCTTACTAATACAATTTCCTCTGTTGATCTCAAATGGAGGAAATTATTGGTTTTCATTGAGTCTGAGTGAGTCAAATGGCTGTCATTAGGACTGGCATGGGAGGGACACAGACACATGAGGTATTCATTGTCACTATCAAAGCCCAAAGCATTCTGACTGACTGATGCAAAAGTGATATTTCACTGTCTGTTTGGACTTAGATATTATGCAAAACTTTGTGTTCCCTTATTTTTTTTTAATGTAGCCAAACATATTGAACTTTTCATCAAATTATGTTTCCAGAACAGGAAAATG
This sequence comes from Anser brachyrhynchus, assembly GCF_964034855.1. Lineage (NCBI taxonomy): Eukaryota > Metazoa > Chordata > Aves > Anseriformes > Anatidae > Anser > Anser brachyrhynchus. Next base: position 12,425,731 of record NC_137695.1, read on the forward strand.
ACCCCACATGCTTCCTGAGAAGATGTTGAGTGCATAAGATACTTGCACAGGATCAGGAATAATCAAATTCCATTACATTACTTTATTTTTTCTATTTATTTTTATTTCTCTGCCAGATACTACAAGGGTGGATACAGTGAATAACTGTGATTGGAGTTTGTGGTGATAACATAGCAGCTTATGACTGTGTCCATATTCTTATATAATAACCTTATGTTCATGGTCTTTATACCTGTTACGGAAAGAGGAAAAACTCATTATTTTGCTAAAGAAGCAAAACTTGAGGGAAAATTTCTAACTGCTAAGCTAATGAAACAATGGAGGAAAATAAATAATTAAATAAATAGCTTTGGTACAGCATTTTCCATGTTAGACAAATATCCATCATGGATGACCATAAGATCATATTAAGGCCATAATAAGGCATTGCAATAGATTATCTCCTGAAATATCTTCCAAAGTCCCAAACTGAGTTTTACTCTTGGCTTGGCCATCTACACAAAGAACACTATATCTGAAATGCAGAAAAGTTAAATTAGTATTTCCATTTTTTTAATAAAACTTGAACATGCCACCCTGCACAGAAAATGACTTGAAGAGTTTTAGTTACTACAGAAAGAAAGAAAGATGTTTCCAGCTACTTTGCATCAACTTCCCATAGACAAGCAGAAAGACAGTAAAATTTGACAGGTGACTTCAATGCAGTCTATCATAAAAATTTTATTTAATTTAAGCCTTATAATAACTTGGTGCCCACTGAAACAATGAAGCCATAGTACTGAATAGGAACTATCAAAATGGAATGGGAAACTTGCATTTAAAGATGCAGTGAAAGATATCCAGATAACAAAGCAAAAAATAAAATTAATTTTTGAGAGTGTTCACTAGTAGAGATTTTCCACATGACTAGCTAGCTATTATTGAACTAATAAAAATAGCACTGTTGTTAAGAAATAATGTAACGGTTTTATCTCTGTGTAAAAATTTAAATCTGAAAAATGACTTTATACTTATGCATAGGAAAATCATCATCATATTTCTCTTGTACTATGTTCACCAATGTGTGAAGAATGTGCACATGCACACAGGCTGAATGACTCAAATGGGTTCTCCTTTTTTTCTCTTGAAAAGGGAAATTTCTCCATTAAAACAATACAAACAAAACAAAATAAAATAAACCTTCCCCTTACACAAAGGTTTTTAATCGCATACACAGTCCACATCATTGTTCCTAATCTGAAAATCTGAGGTAAAATTCAGGGTTCTGGCTGTTGGGGGGGGGGGGGGGGGGAAGAAAAAAAAAGGGGTGTGTGTGTCTTAATTCTTGAAGAAGCTTCTCTGTATTTCATATTTCTTTGTATTTATTTCCTGGGAAAGTGGTTAGCCCCATCACGCAGCCGAGTACCACATAGCCACTTGCTCACTCTCCCCAGTTTGGATGAGGGAGAGACTCAGAAAGGTAAAAGTGCCATGGGTGGTTTACTAGGTTAAGCAAAAGTGGCGCATGCAAGCAAAGCAAAACAAGTAATTCATTTGCTACTTCCCATCGGCAGGTGTTCAGCCATCTCTAGAAAAGCAGGGTTTATCACATGCAATGGTTTCTTGGGGAGATAAATGCCATCACTTCGAACATCCTCCCCTTCCTCCTTCTTTACCCAAACTTTTATTACTGAGCGTGACATCCTATGGTATGGGACATCCCTTTGGTCAGTCTGGGTCAACTGTCACGGTTCTGTCACCTCCCAGTTCCTGGTGCATCCCCAGCCTCCTTGCTGGCAAGGCAGCACGAGAAGCTGAAAAGTACTTGGCTTTGTGTGAGCACTGCTCTGCAACAACTAAAACACTGGTGAGTTATCAGCATTATTTTAATGAAAAATCCAAAACACGGCATTGTACAAGCCTTTACAAAGAAAATTAACTTTATCCCAGCCAAAAACATGACAGAGATTTTCTATTAAACATACAAGCTTGTGTGAATAGTGGTTAATTTATATGCAGATTTTTTTTTTTTTTCCTGCATGTTGTAAAATAAATAGTCATAATATCGTATAATCACAGACAATTCCAAGCTGGAAGTGACCTACAAGGACCACTGAGTCCAAATCCTGGGTCCACACAAGACCACCCAAAAATTGGATCGTATGTCTGAGCATTGTCCAAAAGCTGCTTGAACTCTGGCAGGCTTGGTGCCGTGACCACTGCTCTGGGGAGCCTGTCCAAGTGCCCAACCACCCAGCCTGACCCTCCCCTGTCCCAGCTCCATGCTGTTCCCTCAGGTCCTGTCGCTGTCCCCAGAGAGCAGAGAGTGCATGCCCCTCCACTCCCCTCGTGAGGAAGCTGCAGGCCGCCATGAAACCTTCCCTTCAGCCTCCTATGCTCTGGGCTCAGCAAACCAAGGGACCTCAGGCACTCCTCATACGTCTTGTCCTCCAGACCCTTCACCATCTTTGTAGCCCTCCTTTGGACACTCTCTAATAATTTTATGTCTTTTTTATAGTGTGGTGCCCAAAACTGCACACAGTTCTCAAGGTGAGGCCACACCAGCGCAGAGTAGAGTGGAACAATTACCTCCCTCAACTGTCTAGCAATGCTGTACTTGTACAGGTTACAATTGGCCCTCCTGGCTGCCAAGGCACACTTGACTCATATTCATCTTTCCATCATCCAGAACCCTCAGCTCCCTTTCCACAGGGCTCATTCCCCAGCCAATATATGTATATACACGGTTATCCCACCCATGGCTATTAATAAGCACACTTTAAGGTGTGAGGTGCTAAAGCTGTTGAAAAGGCTAATTGTTGTTTTCTATGCAGGTGGCAGCAACTACTATAGGGACTTTGTCATTTCCGTGTTTTTCTAGTAAGACTATACTACCTTATAACTACTCTCAGAGAAGTTGGATCCAATTTACTAAAGGTTTTGACATCACACCCGGAAAACTATGAACAAATCAATGTGGAGAATATTAACCTGTCACAATGCAGAAATGTGTTTTCTTGCACTGTCTTTAAAGAGAGTTTTTATCAGGAGTCTCTCCCCATCTGTGAACTATAAGTCAAATTCAACTGAAAAATGGCATACTCAAAGGTGTGAAATTTTCCTGTGAAATGTAGAAAAAAAGGCCAACTGGTAGCCATTAGGATGTCAGAACTCATAGAGAACTATTGTTCCTTTATGAGAGAGCAAGGCAACTCTGCAGAGATAAATCTGTGCTGGGGACATTGGCAAATCTGGTGGGTGGCAGGGAGTTTTCATGGGAAAAAGAAGGTATTTTGAGCTCTAGTAGCTTTGATTAAAGCAGCCGTGCTCTGATAAAGTAGGTTGTCCCACAGAACAGATAAAATACTTGAGAAGGAATGTGGAAAGTGTTATATGACAGATAGGAAGACTAGAGATGGACTGGTACAGCTTCCATTAAACAAATTTGGTCTACTTACCTCCACCATGCTTTGTTCCTGCTTCTAACAGGAGAAATCATTATGCCCCTTGTGATAAATCAAGGAAAGGAAAGAGTCTGGGGGAAAAAAAAAATAATAAATTGTAATACTTTCTCAATACTTCTTAAGCTTGCCACATTGAAGATCCAGAGAACAAAAAAATAAACAACCAATGAGAGCAAGGGAGGTAGTGTTCTTTAAAAATCCAGGGAACTTTACATTAAGGAGACATTTTAAAAGTGTATCCCAATTCTTCCAAAACACATGTATATTCGATGGTGACAGGTATTGAATAGGTGCAAGAAACTTCTTCAGTCTCAACATGATTTCCCTTGAAGTACAATGCAGCAATGACAAAATTGTGCTTTGTCCAGTAATCTAATACATGATATAAGTAAATATAGTTACTGTGTGCATAGTTACTGAAATCATAATTCTAGAATATTGGTGATTGGTTTCCTGCTTGGACTGCATTTATATAAGTCAGAAGCTAGAGAAGGTTTCATAAAATGGTAAAAAATGTTATGGAGACTGTAATTACGAGTTTCCCATAGCGTAGTGTTCCCTTGCATTTTAAAGTATTTTTGGCAGAATTTCGGACCTGGAAGCATCTTAAATTTTTTCCAACTATGCTCATTTGTGGAATATGCACATATTCCTATACTGCTGTGACCTAAATGATAGGTGTAGGGAGTAACTGTGGAAAACTCTTGAGACAAAAGTGGTCAATCAAGATCTGACCTATGTTTTCCTTGCAGAGCTATGCAATGGAGTTACCAAATATTCTATTATACGCAGCACTGTGTGCCTTTAAGGGACACTCTGACAAGGTGGGTAAAATACACGCATTGCTTGTTTCATGAACTGTGAAAATGCTCCTTCAACTCACTAGATGGTTTAATTGTGAATTCAGCAACAGACACTTTCCAATGACTCTTGTTTGCTTTAAGCGTGTAGGAATTGTGTGGTACTTGTGAAGCTATATTGTACATACAGACTTGCATTAAAAATCAAGCTATTTATTTTATTGGTCCCCATTTCAGGAATACTTACATATGTGCCCAGTAAGAAAGTAAATCCATAGCTACAAAAGCTAGTAAAACATTTTAATTTTGAAAATTTCATTATATTATTTTGGGATATAATCAAAAAGTCTTATATTTACCAGTAAATTAAACTGTCCCTATAGTAAATACAAGAATACAGTCAGACTACCTTGTTATGCCTTACCAATAACTTACAGTCTCATCTAATTAGAAGAGGTGAAAATTATCACTTCTAGTTGAAAATGCTGTTACAACACACTGATTTTAATAGGTGTCTTTCCACTTACTTCAGTGGGATGAATTGCACCATCTATTTGGCTGTGACAATATAGTAAAGTGGGATATCAGGATTTTACTCTTAACCTTGTCCGTTCACTTTGATAAACATAGAGTAGCTGTAACATTCTTTTACTTTGATGTCTGACATCTGCTTTTCACTAGTGAAAACAAATTCTTCCAACAAGTTTCAGGGAAGTTTCAAATAATTATATTGATAATTTTTAGGATAAAACTGATTAATTGGCCAAAGAATCCTTTCCCTTATATCTGGAAATGGTGCCTACAACATATCCTATAGAAATAAAATGCAATATACATCATCTAACCAGTTTGGTTGAATTCTAATATAATAAGCAGGATATGTTAGAAATAGCACATAAAAATCTGTGGACTGTGTAACTATTCTGTCAAGGCAACAAAGTCTTCTGAAATCTAAGGTGACAGAAGTTTGAAACAATGAAGATTTATATTCACAAAGGATTCTTAGGGAAAATGGACAACTGGAATGGATCATATTCTGTCAAGGTAAGGCAGAAAAAGCAGATGTTGTTTTGACTTTTCCAGTGATTCTTTGAATTAGCAAGATAGTTTCTTTCCTTTTGCTGTCTTTTTAGATAATGACTCAGAAACAGTCATGTACAATGCAACATTAAATAACCGTCACAGATCATTTGCACCATCTACTTGTTCCCTAGCAAGAGAAAATGCATTTGAAAATATACGAACAAAAAGAAAAGTGAAACAATGGGACTAGACTTCTGTTGAAATACTATAACATATGGTTAATATAAAACATTTTGCATTTGCATTTGAGGTAGATTGAGCAACTGTTTTGGATCGAAATACATATATATATATCTATATAAAAATAAATTTAGGGAAGTACTTCAATGTAAGCTGTGTTTTGCTTTGCTTTGTTTTGTTTTGTTTTGTTTTGTTTTACTGCTCTCGTTTAGGTACTTAGGTATTTCATTTACACAATTAAATTTATTGTATGTTACTCTATTTATTTATCAATATATTGATTAAATATGTTGATCAGTATATTCAAATGTATTTAAATGTCTTTTTTTTTTCTTTTTCATCACTTTATGAAACATTCTACATTCATAATTGAACTCTTTAATGCACAGGCTTACCAGTTGTAAAACTATAGCATTTAATTTATTGTCACACAAGGGCAGTTTAGAAATACTATGGTACAGATGCTTCTACAGCAACTATTATTTTTTTTTTCTGCATTTTCATACTCAAAAAGTGAATATCCGTTTAATCTTAGGTATATTAGAATTGTTATGATCAGATCCATTTCAGTAATGTCTTCCCGATAATCAGCATGAGCAGCAGCTGAGATGTTATTTTATAAAGTTTATGGCAAAAGTTTCTCTTTACTGTCTGTATCATTTGTCCATTAAATCTAAAAAAATATAATTGCTATACTTTTTTTTAGGCTATATTTTCAATTAATGGAAGTTTAGCTTTCTACTGATAATTGAAGTCAGTGTATGTAAGAAAGTAATTTCAGTACTTAAAAGTATTTAAGACAAGACTATGCCTCAGTTTGCTATCAGAGCTACCTTTACATCTCCTATATACACAAACGCTAGTACTCCTCATATAAACATGAAAATAAGAATATGTTAGGGAGTTCCAGTTGCAATGTAGGTATAGTGGAATTATTCTATTTGTATTTCAAAATAAAATATATTCATATAAAAAGCTTCTAAAGGGAATTTAAGACCTTCTACTCGTGCAGCTATGAAAAAGACACGTCCTGTATTTGTGTTCAGATACAGGACTACATCTCTACTGGTGGTTAGAGAAAAGAAATATCTTTCAGAAAAGACAGTTTATTCAGTTGTAAAAAATACACTTTGGGGGAAGGATCAGTCCTGATCTTTGCCTTGGTCTGGTAATGTCCTCCAGCGTTCAAGCAACAGTTTCAGTGCCCTGAAGACCCTTCCTTTTCTGTGAGCACTAAGCTAAAAAGAAACCTCTTTCTCCAGTTCCATCACCAAAAGTCTCCTGCTGCAATTTCTTCAACAGAGAAATGAAGTAAAAAATTTCCTCACTCTGCTATGCAGTCCTGTCACAGCATGTTGAACTAGGAGGAACATGTCCACAGAGCTCCAATGAGACCCGAGTGTAGACCAGAGATGTCTACAGACAGACCTCAGTGCCTGCGACATCTTAAAATCTATCTTGCACAGAACCAGTGCCAAACCTCTACCTTCAAATGAAGTACTGGAAACCATTTATTTGCACATACATGACTGCCCTTTTCTATAAGCGTTCTTGCTCACCTGGCATGTCCTATGTTTCAATGATGTATTTCCATAGACAGTGTCAAATATGAGCTTTCAGCCTGCAATTGACATTTTCTTTTTCTCTTTTTCTGAGCTTCACGTCTTTTTACTACAAATTTTTACAGATTCATATTTTTAGTATGAGTTGTGAGGATTCAACCTTTTACAGCTTTGGACATGAAATTAGAGATCTTAATTATCTTCACTGTTTTACACAGAGTGATTTACACTCCACCTCCTACCCATCAACTTGGGATTCTTTTCACTTAATTAAATTTGCAGAAACACAACACATCATATATTCTGTTTTTCGATATCTTCACGAACAGGGTTCTTCTATATATATCATATCTTATTTTACCCATAAAAATATCATAAATGAAAAAATTAGATTAGTATATCTCATTTTTTAATTTTTAGATTTTTAAGAATTTTTTAATTTTTATTATTTTTTAATTTTTAGAGAATATCATCATGTCTTTATTTTACTTCATTTTTTTTTTCAAAATGTTTGTAATTATACCACAGGTTCTATGTTAATTTAAAAAGGAACTTTTTTTTTTTTTTTTGGGGGGGGGGGGTGAAGATAGCACCAAATATTTTTAGAAAAGTTTTTGTAATACCTCAAGGGAAGAGAATGTGAGACTTCTCCTTAAGTTTGAAATATTTGGCTTCGGAGAAATAGGAAAAATAAAATAAAATTCCTAGGAAATATCATAGCAACAGTTCTGAACACATAATACCTCCAGTGAAAATTAAAACTTTTTCCACTGGAAGCAAACACTTTTTTACTTATAATTCTTTCTCCTCAAAACATCAAAATACAGACACACATTTTCTCTCAGAGCTCAACACTGAAAAAGACTTCTGATGGAAAATTTTTAAATGCCATAGTACAATTGAAAATTTTACAATCACTAGTGAAAGATTATGGAATTGATAGGTCTTGAATAATGTCCCATATTTTCACTTTTAGGACATTTCAGCAGGCCCTAAGGTGTTCAAAACATTCTGAAAGGGATTTTTACACATAGCCCTGCAGGGCTGGCTAATGCTGCTCAGTCCAGAATGATTATATAATTATACTGGATTTTTGTAAATTGCCAGTCATGGGGAGAACTTAAAAGATCAGGTGGCTTGCTATCTTGGCTTCTTGGAAAACAGAAGGTTAGTGATTGTTAGATGTTTTTTAAAGGTGAAGCTTGTACTTCTGTCTATAGCCTCACAAATGCTAGCTAACATAGAAATACAGTAAATAAAAGATAGTGTTTTCATAGTAGTTTCATAATATCAAATGTATTAGCCCTCCGTAAAAGGCTCTCTTACAAAATAAGTGTAATATCTAGAATTTTGAAAATAACAAGAATCAGCTGAAGAGATGCTTTGGTTTTACCTGTATGATCTAAATTATACTTGGTTATAACCAGACTCTGAATAAAAATATTGTGCACAATCTGTCATGTTCCGAAGACAAAAGTTAGCTCCTGCTTATAAAATGCACTAGTTGTGCTTTCTGTCTAAAAAAGTCAAGATTATGAGTTAACACCTGCTCCCACTGACCTCATTTACTCTCTCTTTTTATAAAAATACAGACACTATAAATAATTATTGATAGTCAGACTGTAATAACTAGTTACATCTACACAACTCAGAAAGCACAGTTTCCTGGTAACCCTTCCATGAGACCTTCTAGCAACACAAAATCACATGAGACATGAGAATTGATTCTGGTTCTGTGGCAATTCAGTGAGTACTTTTACCAACAGAACTGACATCATCAGGAAATCCCTTTGAAAATTAGTTTGTTTTGCTTCCAAACTCTGCTCAAGACTGTTTGGCTGATATTTTATACTGAGGTTTAAAAACTGTTCATAATATGAAAAAATTAGAAAAGATTGTATACTGTACTTTATTCACCATTACTTTCTTCTGATACAAAAATTGTTGACACAGAAAATTATACAAAGAATTTTTATAAAGTTGTTGGAAGCTGAAAGCAATTATCAAGAAATTCCTGTATACAAAGACTAGGGAATTATAAAACAATGGTTATTTGATTATTTTTACTTTATAAGCAGGTGACCAACAAGATATTCTGATGTTTATCATATCCTTACTGTATCTGTTCCCTCAGATTTTTTGATGTAGATCTTGATCCTATACCTCCCCCTAATTCAGGGAGACAAGAAGACATCCAAGACAAGACCGGCACTTCAGCACCTGGATCCTCAGATGTGGACAGTGTACATGGAGATGGTACCCTAACATCACCTGGGTTGTCAAAGAGATAATGTTCAGCATGTTTTCCTTGATTATTTCTTTAAAATATGAAATCTTTAGCTGGCTTTTCTATGGCAATTGGAAAATACAGCAATTTACACTCTGGTTAGAGATTGATATAAATCATAGACAAACAGACCTGCCTACAAAGTACCTGCTATATCTTTAGATGACCAGCAGCAATTTGGAAAATATATTGCATCTTATTTTAGCATATTTTGATGGTGTATTCTGATCTTCCTTAAACTTCCTAAAAGTTACTGAAGCAAGCAAGAAAAGCTGAAATTCTGATGAACTCCAAATTTTGCTTTTGTGACACTGGAGTGGAAGTCTACCTATGGACAAATTGGCATCTTTCTGTCCAGAATTCCCCTCAGTGTATTTGAAGAGCTGAGATCTTTGATGTGCTGTACAAGACAAATGCTTTAAGCAGGGTTTTCCTCAGAAATGTTATGCAGAATTTAGTATTTAGTAATACTTCCCTTATGCAAAAATAAAATTGATTATACTCAGGCTGTGGCTGGCAAGAGAATTTAACAAACAGCAATGGTTTGCACTATGGAAAGATGGAGGAAAAAATAAATAAAAATAAAAAGGATCTCAGCTTCCTATATCTATATATCTATCTATATATCTATCTATATCTATATCATCTATATCTATATCTATCTATATCTATATCTATATCTATATCTATATATCATCTATCTCTATCTCTATCTCTAATCTCTATCTCTATCTCTATCTCTATCTCTATCTCTATCTCTATCTCTATCTCTATCTCTATCTCTATCTCTAAGATATCTCTAAGTATCCCCATCACCACCAAAAGGGGAAGGGGAAGGGGAAGGGGAAGGGGAAGGGGAAGGGGAAGGGGAAGGGGAAGGGGAAGGGGAAGGGGAAGGGGAAGGGGAAGGGGAAGGGGAAGGGGAAGGGGAAGGGGAAGGGGAAGGGGAAGGGGAAGGGGAAGGGGAAGGGGAAGGGGAAGGGGAAGGGGAAGGTAAGGGAGGGGAAGGCAAGGGAGGGGAAGGCAAGGCAAGGCAAGTACGGTTTCCTTTGCACAAGTTGTTCAGAGCAGTTGAGATGAGCCTATTGTTTCTATCAGTTTCACAGTTCAGTCTCAAAACTTACATGACTGTTCAGTACATTGTTGGCTTTCCTAGCTTTTATGACAACCTGTTTAAAAGCAAAATGCCTGTGGAACTGAAGCAGTAACTTGTTTGTTGGTGTAATTCTTCAAGTTGTATGAGTATCACTCTATACTTTTTCCCTGCTCTTTTCTTCTTTTCTCATAACTCTGGTGTGTTTCTCATTAGGATTTCTACTTAATGCCAGAGGAAGGGTTTATGCATTTATAAGGAGATGATAATAGATGCATGCACTTTAGTGTTTGCCGTCTTGTCTTCCCTTTAATGTAATTCATTATTCTGCAAATATATGGTACATAGTGCTGCCAAGTTAATTTGTATAATAATAATGAGCTATTAATTAACATCCAAGAACACATGTTTTTTCCAACAATTTGTGGTAATAAAATAATTAATGAAATTCTTTTTTTTTTTCCTACACAGGAAGTCTGACTCTGATATTTGGGGCATTGCAACCATTTTGTCTGGCAATAAGATTGATAAACTCCAAAATCAGTCTACAAAAAAAGGGGAAAAAACAATATATGCATAAAGATAACCTCACAGAATTGTTGTGTGAGGAAGTTTTTCTCACAACTGCTATATTACTTTCTGGTGTATACCAGAAAACTTATTCAGATGTTTCCAGCAATCAAAAAGAAACTAACATAGATTTCCCATGTATTGGATTAGTTTTTTTTCATCTAAACAAGAAAATACTATTTTCTGACTCCTTGTATGTAGTATACTAGTATACTATATACCTTGTATAGTGTATACTAGTATACTATACTATATATAGTATATATAGTATATATAGTATAGTATACTAGTATACACTGATCTTTAAGGTCTTTGAAATCCCTGAGATGCAAGTTGCAAGGTCTGCTGCTGTGCCAAGTCCACAAAGCTTGTACAAAACTTGTCTAATTTCACAGTAAATCTCATTAAGTTTGGTGGAGATAGACACTGAACTTTGCGATGGAAACCTCTTCCTGGCCTTTATTATATTTGGACTTTGCAGAATGTTTAGCATGGTTTTTAAAAGCCAAATAAATTCACATTCTTGTAGTCAACAAAATACCACAACAAATAGTTACATACCTATTACATACTTGTCAATTAACCTTTCCAAATGAGTCAGAATATGTGACATAAAATATATATATATATATAGATCCCCACTGAAATTTTTATTAAAATAAATCAGTTTTTAATCAGTCACAAAGAATTTTTTAAACTTGAAATTCTCTTAAGAAAATTACATCCAGATGACACTTGTATCAATTTTTGTTTTGGTAAGGTAGATTCTCAGCACTGTAGAACATTTCAGGATACACAGAGTATTTGCCGCCTTTTCTTTAACTGCGCTCCTCAGTTGTGCTTTTAGGCTCATCAGAATAATCTCCTCTATGCAGATGAATTCCATCAGAATAATCTCCTTTAGATATTCAGAGAAGTGATTATTTCTTTATAATAATATTTGTTTAAAATATATGCCTTAAAAAAGCTTGAGTGAAGGTATGCAGAAAATTATAGATGCAGATTCCTTTGTGATTCATCTTAAGATATTTTTATAACTCTCATATCTTTCTGAAAAATCAAAAAGCACATCATATGATTTCTGACAAGAAGTGATAAGAAGCAGCCCACAAACAAACAAACAAAAAAGGTAGTTGTAATACCTTTAATACAGACCGTAGGTACAGCAAACATACATCTATCTTTGTATATCATTCACAGCTTCAAGAAAAGTATGGATGATTTTTTTTTTTCTGAGAAGCATTCAACAATTTCTGCTAAATATTGGCTTCAACTGAAAAGAGAGGGAGTTTTTCCATCCCAGAATTTTGAGATGATCAGAAGAACATTATATGTTCCCCCGGGAACGGGGTTAAGCTGAGGCAGGGGAAATTTAGGCTTGACATCAGGAGGGGGTTCTTCACAGAGAGGGTGGTTGCACACTGGAACAGGCTCCCCAGGGAAGTGGTCACTGCACCGAGCCTGTCTGAATTTAAGAAGAGATTGGACTGTGCACTTAGTCACATGGTCTGAACTTTTGGGTAGACCTGTGCGGTATCAAGAGTTGGACTTGATGATCCTTAAGGGTCCCTTCCAACTCAGGATATTCTATGATTCTATGATTCTATATATTATGTAATGTTTACAACATGTATCTTTTTAATATATTTTTTAGTCTTTGCCTTGTAGGTAGACATACTTGTGAAACCCTTTCCTACAACTACTTTATAGGCAGAGAAGAACCAGGACTTATATATGGAGTGGCAGGAACAGACAGAGTATAGCGGTGACACCCAGCCTCCTCTGTGTATTTGTAGTGCTGGGAGGCTGGGGTAGTTCATCACACTGATGTGAATACACAGACTTTTTTATTTCACAATAATATCTAGGAGTGCTCTCTGTGTATAAAATACTGTAAAACATGAAACAAAACCTCAGAGCAGCTTTCAGTTGAAAGAAGGGTGATACTGACAGACAGCTGGTGAAACACAATATATCAGTGTTCAAGAGTACATCAGACAGGGGAAGAGCAGCTTTGTGTATGTTTTCTGTAAAACCAGATGCCGCACAACTTGAACATGCAAAACTCTTGGCACAAATACTGCTTTGAAGCATTGCACTGAAAAAAATGTGAAAAATCACCACTGACATGGTTGCAGTGAAGGCAGACAAAACTTCTACACCTGCCTTTAGCCATCCAAAGTCAACAAGGACTAAAAACCATTGCTAATCCTCATCTTTCTACCACCAGTTTAATCTAGTGTAGCATTTATTTAAAGACCCCATGCGAACTGTGTTTAAATGATGATTTAGTATGTTATCATCTTTGGTATGTTAATCCTGTCTTTATTTTTAATTTAACTAATGACCGTTGATTGTTATTAAAAAGAGGAATGTTAGTGTGTGGATGGTATTATTTATTACCTTTTGTTTCCACATCAGTTTTTTTTTTTTTTTTTTTTCCCCTACTTCTGGCCTTCCTCTTCTTTCTGCTTCAAATGTTTGAAATATCACATATTGTGAACTGCTCTTCTCAGTCAACTTCTGTGAACCTATTAGAAGTACATTGGCAACCTCTAAGACTGTACAGGCTGCAGACTGGATTCTTCTGGTCAGATTTTACTTCTTGGAATCATGCAGTGTGGAAGTATATATATTTTTTTCAGAAACAAACAAGCAAACAATAAAAAAACACTCTGTTTTGTTTATTTTTTAAACCTCAACTCCAAGGCTTTTAGTGACTGTTTATGTGTTCCTACAGATTTTTTTTTTTTCTTGTGTTTCCAGAAACTGACATTCTTAAACATATGCTTGGTTTAGAATATTTGCTTTGCAGAAAGGCAACACGTGGTGTTGGATTTCAGAAATCAGATGTCTTAACAGTCATTGACTTTTGAAGTCTTGATGTTTATTTAGAAAAATGCTTCTATTTTCTTTTCAGTACTACAAAAATGTGACCATTACCCTCTGCCAATAATGCTACCTGTTACCTGCCATCTGTTACATACTAATATTTACCTGCTTTTCCAACCAGATTGTCTATAAATGTAGCAAACAACACAAGGTAATCTTGGATCAGCTTGATTTTTGGATACTAGTTTTTCTTTTTCTGTATTTAGTCATCTGATGGGTTTCATCAGCTCTTGGTTAGGTCTCTAAAAGTTGGGTATAGTCTTTATTTACAGATGAGTATCAGTACTGCGTTTCCAGAAAAACAGTTATCTAGTTTTTATTTTTTTAATTTTATTTTATTTTAATTTATTTTATTTATTTTTATTTATGAAGGAAATATAGGATGATTAATTTAGGTCCAGGTATCACATATAGATATGAGAGATTTTCCTCTGAGGTAACTTTATTCTCCAAAAACTGGGGTTCAATAACAACAACAAAATGTTTCTGAAAAGTTCAAAATCTGAAGTTGGGCATTAACTGAGATGTGAAATGGGTTACAAATAAACCATCATAAAATCTCATCTTTTGTGCTTTTGACATAGTTTGGGAAATTTAAGACTTTCCCTTGGGGAAAAAAAACTGTCTTCTCAAAGTTTTCCATACTTAATAACAGCAACTTTTAATAGAGAATTTAATTGCCAGTTTTTTAAAACAAGCTGTGTTTCCTGTCTTAAAACAAATACTTTGAAAGATGACAAGCTCCTAAACCTAGATTTTAGTAAAATGTGAAATGCTAAACTAGAACATAATGACATAAATTCAGAAAGAAAGAAAGGTAAAAGGGTGGAGAGACTCCCCCCCGCACCCCCCCCCCCCCCGATAAATATGCCTCCAGGTCTTTCTGGATTGCACAATTCCCACCCTTCTCCTTGATGTTTCCCATCACCTTTGAAGGGGAGCCTCATGCTGGGTCACCCCCTTGCTGCCAACAAGTTCACACTCCTCTCAGCTATCTACCACTGCAGGCCAGAAGACTTGGGCAATAGTTTTCTGGAGAGGATTGTTCTAACTGTTGATATATGTAAAGAAGACAGGAAACTTTGAAGTAGCTATCACTGTCTAGTCTTTTATCTATCCGTCTAGGTGATGGTGTTGAGGTTTCTTGGAAATAAACTATGTAGAAAAAATAGATTACTTGGGACACCCTAAACTCTCATCTAACCACAAGTTAGAAAGGGAACCTAAGGAAATCTCAGCTTTGTATGACTACATTACAAACACCCTTAAAGGTGGTGTGATGATTCTCATTTGCAGTGTTTTATTTGTTAAAAAACTGCTTCTTGAAGCTCTTCTGAGCGTTCCAGTTGCCTGTTGGACAGGCACACCTACTCCTGTTAGAGAAGGATTTGCATCTGACCATTATGATCTCTCCAGAACAGCAGGAACATTCATACTTTTTCTTTACCAGTCAGCTAAATCTGCTTACACAGTAGTATATATTGAACCTATATATATATTTATAATTGCACAAAACAATTTTTAAAAAGATTAAAATAGAAGTATAGATAAGACAAAGCATTATGAATGTAGCCTTTGATCTTAGAGGAAGTCCTTTAGAATAGAATAGAATAGAATAGAATAGAATAGAATAGAATAGAATAGAATAGAATAGAATAGAATAGAATAGAATAGAATAGAATAGAATAGAATAGAATAGAATAGAATAGAATAGAATAGAATAGAATAGAATAGAATAGAATAGAATAGAATAGAATAGAATAGAATAGAATAGAATAGAATAGAATAGAATAGAATAGAATAGAATAGAATAGAATAGAAGGTTCAGTGGAGTTCTGTACATCCAGTCCAACTGCCTGACCTCTTCAGTGCTAATAAAAGTTTTTCTATGATGTATATGAATGATATAGGTTGTCTATAGTGATATGTTTCAAAGATTCCAATTCTTCAAAGATATTTTAATATGATCTTTTCATAAAGAAAACTGATCTTATCCCTCACAGAATGCTGTGATCTCATTCTAACCATAGTGCTGATAACTCTTGTGATTCCAGCCCTATGAAAATGACTTTATCTGTGTTATAACCTGCAAAAAAAATAAAAAAATAAATATATATATATTTTTAATAAACTGATATATTGCATATATTTAAAAACATTTAATATGGACAAAAATAATTGGCTGGCAAATAAACATGCTGAAGAATCAAAAGCTGCTGAGATAATATTGTGCTGAAGATGATATATACACACAATGTAGCCAGATGCAAAACTTTACCCAAATGTTTATTACTGCACAAAACAATTGTTTTCTATACAAAATCAAATGAGTACTGCTTTAAAATTAGCTCTAAGCAGTTTTGCTGAAAAGACAATACGGATATGAACATATGATAGATTTCCAACTTCCTTGAAAGTTTCCAGTTTTCCACTACTTTCCTTGGAGCCAAAGGAATTCCCACTATTTTGCTGGAAACACCTTGCTCACCAAAAAAATAGTTTGTATAACATTCTTTTTTACTTTTAGAAAATTCTGTCATATCTAGCAAATTGCTTCTCAGCATGTGATTGTTTAACTTTTTTCTTTTCTGTTTTTCCTGCTCTGCTGTTCTGAGGAGAGAAGAAGTAGGGGACTGAAAGAGTTCATGAAGGTAACTCCTGATATGAACCACAAATATGCCATCATTCAAAAAGGAAAACAGCTGAGAAAGAATAAATCTTTTTTTAATGTGCTTGAGCTTGTATTAAAAAGTACAGATGTACTGTATGCATATGAATTTTTTGATTAAAATGTCTCTCACCAGTCTGTCTTTTTAATTAAATAAAACCTGCTTGGTATTAATCAAGGCATAAAGAATTTATGCCTCAAATCCAGATTAATTAAAAGCCCAGAAGCTTGAAGAACAGACTGTGTATAAATACTAAAATAAATCAATCTAAACATAATATTTATGGATTGGGGCTGTGTATTCCAAAAAATATAAATAATTATAGGAAGTGATTTGTGATAAATTCACTGTGGAAAAACGTTGCTTATTAGTGTGTATTTAAACATAAAGTTAAGCAAAGTGTTTGATTTACAGATTTCCTTCTTTAAACACTTAGATTTTTAATTATAGCTCTATCTGTAACATATTCTGATGCTTTATTTCATAACAAATTGTGAGAAATTTACTAGTTAGTCTGGTACATTATTAAAAAAAACTGCTGAAAAGCATCCTCTGTGGTCTCGTAGATTTGAGAGAGCAATACTTAAAAATAAAAATAAAAATGTCTCTCTAAGAACAATGGAGCACAAGCACTTTCAATACTTTTGCTGTTATTAGCAACTACTGCTTTGGTGGTGGAAGCTAAATCCTTTGATTTCGGCCTGGCAGAAAATGTACATGAAAATGTGAGAGCTCTTAGAATGAAGGTAGCTGATGTTGTAGTCCCCAAAGTAGACTTTTGCACCGCACAGTAAACAGGTAATGAAAAAATGAATCAGGAAGCAGAAGAGGGTGTTCAAGGGATTTCCCAGTCCTTGCTCCCAGTGGTATATCTGTGCCCATATAAGAAAAGCTTGCTTTTTCCCTTTATGTTTGGTTATGGATCTGAACTTCAGTGTCTGTCTAAATCTCTGGATGTAGATTTGAAAATTCTCAGTTTCAAGTGAAAACTCAGCTTTGGGGTTTATACTAAAGAATAGTAATCAGATAACCAGTTTCTTTCAAGGTTGGACAGAAAGGTCATAGTGGATGGTCCTGTCTCATTCCACCTTTAACTACAATAGCCCAAAGATCTCATAACTCATGAGACTGCAGAGATTATGTTCACACATTTGCCTAATCTACTAAGTAACAAATTGATGCTAAGTGCCAGTTTACTAGATAAATGGTCTACTGTCTCCATTGATACAAAAGATATCGAATACTCTGTCCAGAGGCTGACTGATGGCTGCAGTGGCTGCACAATAGTTATTTCTATGCAATTGCAAAATAATGCAAATTATTCTTTCAATTGCCAGCATTTCTTATGGTAACAATGGCTGCCAGTTACCACAGCTGTGAAGACAATGCCTGTCATTGCAATAGCTGTCAAATACCAGCTTTAACACCTGTTTGCTAATTTTGAAAGTGCACAGCACAGGTCACAAGATAATGGCTTTATATGGGATGGGATAGGAGTGGAAATGTTTGAAAAAGGAAGTTCATATATATCATAAAGACATATATTTTCCTGCTGAAGCCAACTCTTTTTTTTTTTTTTACTTATTTTTTCTTTCTCTTTTTTTCTTCCCTATGCCTCTTTTCTCCCTTTGTTTCTGGTAGTGATATTACTTGTTGATAAAATCATTTTTTGTTCCAGTCAGGTCTTCTCTTCAATGAGTTTAAGATGAGGAGATACAAAACCTGACCCAGGCTTTTTCAGGTTGTTTGTGGTTCAAGTAACCCACCTGAAAGTCTTAATTTTTGACATCTGCACATAACAGCTGGTAATGAGCATTTGGATTCTGAAAGTCTCTAGTTTTTAATCTCTTGCATTAGACTTGTTAATAAGGATAGATTGAAAACAGGTGTGGCAGTGGTTGAGGGGGTTACTGGAAGACATAATTGCTTCAACTATTGTTTTAAACATTACTTTTTTTCTTCTTCCTGTGCATTTTGTCCTCATTGCAGCTATCTGTTGCAGCTAAACTGGGAATATATAGCTTTTACTTTTTCTTCTGTTTCCAAATCTAAATGAGTACATGGAGAAACTCTTGACATTTTAAAATCTGTATGATTAGGAAACATCTTTCCTGAGATTTTATACTTGCCCTCAATTCTTTATCTTGTATTAACAGAAGCAAAAAAAAACAAACCAAACCAAACCAAAAAAAAAACTCCTAAAAGCTTGATATTAAACTCTGTGTAAGTTTATCTTGTTATTTTGTAATGATTGTTAAATTTTTCATATGACTGTTTAGAACAAGTCCTCCACATTTCTTAGGTTCAAACATGGTGTTTGTGTGTGGGAAGGATAGATATGTTGTAATTAAAACTTTGGGAGCCTACCAAGTCACTTCTCATATTACCAGACATATAAAACCAGATGCTCATATACTTTATCTAGTTCTATGTCAAATAAATTCTTTCATCTGTAAATTTGTTGTCCGAGAAACTCTGTCTTGGAACTATCTCTTTCTTTTGCTAAACCTAAACTGGTAGTCTCCGGAAGCATATTCTTAAAACACGAACAGCACAATATCTCCCTCTGTTTATAACTTAACCAGTGCACGTCTTCAATATGTACACAGACATATTCACTCCAACACCTGGACTGAGCAGAACCCAACCTTGAAAGATAATAATATTTTTCATGACATCTTTCTCTGAAACATGGAGACTGTCCATGACCATACTGACATTTTTGTTTAAATAATTTATATTTATTCTACAACTGGGATTATATTTTTTAACTTTCATCTGTTTGAAGCATCTCACATTATTTGCATATTCAAGAACTTGTATCATCCAGATTAAAGCAATGTTTGTCCAGTTGTCTCTCTGGGTCGCACTTCTGATGCCTGTTATGTCTCAATAAATATATTGGAAAATATGATTATTTCATAAAGGAATCCACAGATACCCAGTTCTTCTCCAAGAGAATTTCCATGGGATTCAGCTCACTAAATAAACACATCTATTCTGACTTGGTCACTCCAGGCTTCTTCTGTAACTAAAAAATATAAAGTCAGTGGGGTCACCGAGAAATAAACTGCTGGTTCAGATTGATAAAGTTGATCTCTCAAACATCTAGCAAGAATTGTGCCTTAATAAGTGCCTACCTAGCTATAAATTGAAGAAGGGAAAAAAATAAGAAATAAAGACTTTCTGAAATTAGTAGAAATGAATCAAGCCTCTCTGTCCCTACTGTCATGGCTTTCACAGCATCATAAAAACATGGAAACCCCATTTATTACTAAATTGTTTACTGTGAAAATGTCAGTGCATAGATTAGAGAATAAAGAAGAATTGTCATTCTTCAAACACATTTTTGATGGCATTTTGTATTCCTTATCTTAAAATTGTTCTTTGATGTGACGTGATCCACACAACAGTTGTTCAAATTGTTAAGATTCCTTGTTGAGAAATTTTCATCATGTTTTTTTTTTTACTGAATTGTATAAGCCAAAGAGTTTTTTTTTCTTTTTTTTTTCTTTTTTCAATTTGTTCCATTATCTTCAAAGAGGTTTGCATTTTTTTTTTCTTTTTTCCCTTTTCTCCTTCATTCTCTGCCTTGCCACACCTCACTCCACCTCACACCACCTCCTCCTTTTTTCACTTAATGGCTTTATTCTTCAGCACATGAATAGCTGTTCTGAATTCTCCACAGATAATTTACTCAGAATTAAGGGTCTTTGCACCATGATATAATTTTTTTTTGAAGTTAAATTTCATATGTGACAGGCTCCTGATTAATATAATGCAAAATAGTTCTTTTCATCTTCGATGTACTAACCAAATTATTTTAGTTAAATCTATATGATCTTATTGATTTTAAAAGCCTAGCTTAGGTGGAAGTGATCAGAGGTTTTTTTAATACTTAAAGGAGCTGCTACCGGAATGCCATATATGCTGAAATCTGCCATGACAGGGGCGTGGATAGCACTTCAAATACTGTCTCACTGTCACAAATGATGTTGTAATTTCATCACTGTCTCTCTCTGTGATATTCATAGTAAGGCTATTACTACTGCAGGCAACACTAGATGTTTCTATTTGTTCCTATTGAATGACTCACTGCCAGGGGCCAAATTATGAAGCCCTCTTTCGTAGCTACACTCTGGGATAAAGAAGAAAGGTTTTCAAAGTGAAATTAATGGCCATAATTTGTCTTTTCATTATATATTTTTATAACTGGTTTTACAGTGGGAGAATATGTATCCATTGGGGAAGGTAGAAAAATCACAAAAATAATAGCAGCCATATTCATAGTGTTCTGAGTTATTAATTTACCTGAAAAACAACTTTTATCATTATTTTATTCTATTACTTTATTCATTTGCTTCGCTGTTATCAATACCAACAGCAAAGAGTGCTATTCCCTGTCCATTAACAAAATTATCAAGCAATTATTTCATTTTTTTGAACCTGTCCTTTCTTAATATTCATTCTGTGATACTTTCCTACATTATAGTCAACATTATCTGTACATATTTTTATGTCTCAGTCATCACTATGGTATTATAATCCTATAGGTTTGACAACATGCTCATAGAATCATAGAATGGGTTGGAAGGGACTTTAAAGATATCTAGTTCCAGCCCCCTGCCATGGGCAGGGACACCTTCCACTAGACCAGGTTGCTCAAAGCCCCATCCAACTTTGCCTTAAACACTTCTGGGGATGGGGCATCCACAGCTTCTCTGGGCAAGCCTCACCACCCTCATAGGAAAGAATTTATTCCCTATATCTAATATAAATCTACCCTCTGTTAGCTATTCAAATCATCTTTTATGTTATTCAAACATCGCTCCAGCATCATAATTTGAGCTTTATCTGTGGGAATGCAAAGAAGATGTAACATCTTCTGCAAGTTATTGCAGTCCTCTGAAAACGTCCATCATATTGATGGGAGCCAATAACTGAGTCTCCGAATGGAAGACTCAAATGAATTTTCCTGGCAGGTTGCTTTCATGGTAACTAATTCACTGTACACTTCTGCTGTCTAGAAAACTATGTTTTTCCCCCAGTCTGGAATATAAGAACCACAATTATGGTACCATTCTGATTACAACAATTTACAAGCACTTTAAGACATCTGTGTCTGATTGTCAGAGGTATAAAGCACCAGGAGCTCCAGTGGGGAGTGGTCACAAAATCAAGGATACTTCTGAAGAAGTCCCAACGGCCGATGACACCACTTTCTCACTCCTTCCCTTTCTTATATGCCTACTTGCTGTCTGTTTCCAGGAGCCCTTCCAGGAAAATGAAGTTGCTGTGAGTTCCAGCACTCAATTTGGACAGGACACAACAGACTCCAAGCCAGTACAGAACTGCTAAAAAGTCTATGATTCATGCTCCTGGCTTGTCCAGTTCAAGTGTACAGTATAGGTGTTGATCCTGTCATGGGCAGAGTCACAGCAGGGTCCAACTAACTTTACCACCTGAGCCTCCATGTTATGGACAAAGTGGTGATAACAGTCCCAGGCTGGAGCTATTCCAGCAGCTAGCACAGCAAGGTTCCTGAATGCCTGGGTGGGGACCTGGCGACAGAGAAGAAACATATCTTTACAGTTAAGAGCAGAACTGGGTAGCATTCTTATGGTAGGTACGTTCAGTTATATTTAAAAGAAATATTTTATACAACATAACATTTTATATAGAAATCATTTCAACTGTTTAATTGAAATTCCTGATTGCTCCTAGGAAGAAAAAAAAAAAAAAGTAAAAAAAAAGAAGTGAGAGACTGAATATTTCAGTACTTTGAAAATATGCTACTGATACAAACAACATGTTACTTTTAAAATGGCCTTGCTAATCAGTGCTCCAGAACATGCTGCTGTATCTCGGTGCTTGCCTGATATTCCAGAAATGTCTCCTGTAGCATAATATGTGGAATTCCAATGAGTTTATACTTCCTGATTAATGTGATATTTTGTCAAGCTGTTGACTCTGTAACATTAACTTTTTAACCTTAATTGGAAAAAGTATTCCTGTGTAGCAAGGATAATCAAAGGCAAAATCAATCTTGCTTCTTATGAGGAGAACTACTCACCGTGCATTTAGTATTTTGCATTATTTAGAGGATACTTGTTTTTCCACAGCTAATTGATTCAATAAATGGTCTTTTAGAAGCCTGAGAAGGATATAGAACTTGAAAGCAAGGACTTAAATGGTGCACATCTAAACTGTTATGGGTGGATTCAAAATGTTCATTTTGTACAACTGTTTACTTGCATTGCCTCGCTCAAAGTAATTTCTTTAATTTGATGGCATGATATGAGTATCACAGTGCCAGTTGTTGTTTAAGTGTAATATATACATATATTTTTCTATGTTTCCGTAATAGGAGTTACAACATCCCACACGAGGATGGGAAATATCTTAAAGTCCTTGTTGTAAGTGGCTGCATTAGTTGAATGGAGACAGTCTCACCAAGCTTCAAGTGCATACTGGAAGTATGAGGATGTGGTCCTGCTAGCGTTTCTATGGTCCTTATTTAAGCCACTGTTTTAGCTCTGAGCCTAATAATTTGGAGAAGTACGGCTTTGTGTGGAACCTCCTATGGCTAATGTTTATTTGAAAATTCATCAATTTTTAATTTATTTTTAGTACAAAAGTTATCTCAAATAATTTCTAATTTTGTACTGAAATACTTAATTTTAGAACAGCAATTATTTTTTTCCTTGAATTTTTCATCAAAAAAAAATAAAAATAGAAATTGACTGTGAACTTGTGTATTTCAATGCCAAAAATATTTTCGGACCATTACACCTAGGTATATTGCACAATGATTTCTCTTAACATGCAAAATGATGCATATTTATTATTTTTATTAATATTTATACAAAACATATATATGCTAAAGCACTATTTGGTATGGATCAATCATACTTATCTAGTTGATTAGAAATGAAACTTAGTAGTCTAATAAAATATATTTTGAAATTAGCACATTCCCTTGTGCCAGTATTATGACACATTTGGTGATACAGACTACATAAACATAGTGTATTATCATACCCCTTAGCCTTTATTTGTCAGTTCTTAATTGCAAATTGATGAAGAAAAAGCACAAAGTGGCTATTTCTATTTGATGCAACATAAGTGATGGATGGAAGTGACAGAGAAAATGAGGATGTTTGTCGTATGGCAGTTGGCTTTTGCTTAACAGTGTTACATTGTTGCTTAAGGGTACCTGCAACAGAACATAAGCTTTTCTATTGCATTGACTAAATATCCACATAAATTTTAGAGGAGAGCTATATGTTAGCTTTTGACTACTATCAGGCTATTTCTTTACAAAATGCTTTGCTTTATCTAAAGTTGATATGTGTAACAAAAGTGACCAGATCTGTAAAGTACTTGAAAATGGACTTTATAGAAAGCACCAGATTTCTATGGTGTAATCTTTTTATTTTATCTATTTATTTATTTATTAGTCAAATTCTACCTGTATTTTTTATCAAATGTATTTTCCCACACATTTTTTTTTTTTTAAATTTAGGTGATCGGCCATTGATAAAAAGTAAGCTGAACAAATATAATTTAATTTTCTTCTCTCATTAAAGTGTGGTGGTTACCTCCAAGGGAAATCGCAATGCATAAATCTTAACATAACTTATAAAGAATCAACTGTTTACATCAATATTCACACATAGCTATAAAGGGGACAATATGCTTTGACTTCAATGGGAAAGAAGATCTATGTATTGCTGTAGAGTTCATATAACTTCTGTAGAAGCAGCACTGGAAGTACTAAGGGCAGGATATTGTGTTTTATGTTTTACAAATCTCTTTAAAAGATTGTCTTCCTGCGCTATCCTGGTTTGGTCTGGGATAAAGTTAATTTTCTTCACAGATGTTTGAATGTTTTAGTGTTTTGGATTTTTGACGAAAATAATACTGATAACATACCAATGTTTTAGCTGTTGCAGAGCAGTGCTTACAAAGAGCCAAGGATTTTTCTGCTTCTCATGCTGTCCTGCCAGCAAGGAGGCTTGAGGTGCACCAGAAGCTGGGAGGGAACAGAAGCAGGACTGACCCGGACTGACCAACGGGATATTCAATACCATGTGGCATCATGTTCAATAAAAAAAAGCTGAGGGAGGGAAAGAAGCAGAGAATTCTTGCTATGAGAACATCTGCCTTCCCAAGCAACCACTATGTGTACTGAGGTCCTGCTTCCCAAGTTGTGTCTGAATATCACTTGCTAATGGGAATTACAGAATAATTGTTTTCTCCTTGTGATTCTGTGTAGACTTTTTTTTTTTTCCTTTAATTAAACTGATCCTTACCGTGACTCATGAATCTTTTTTTCCACCATACTTTCTCCCCAAATTCTTTTGAGCAGAGAGATTGAGAAAGTGATGTGGTGGAGTTTAGCTATCCATGAATGTGAAACCACTGTGCCCACAAGTTCTCACACTTTTACATTTCTGGTTCTCTCCCAAATCTCCCTAGTGGGGAGTGAGTAAGTGGCTGTGTGGTGCTCAGCTGCCTACCAGGGTTAAACCACAACAGTCCCTTTCTGGTACTCAAAGTGGGGCTTGCAGGGTTTAAGATGATGATGGATTTGATTGGAGTGTGAAGTGTGCTAGGCCAAATTTATAGATGCTTAGTTAGCTCCCGGTCTTGCGTGGGCTTTGCTTGCTAAACTGTACACTTGAGTCTAGTGTTTGCCACAACATGCTCCCTCATTTCTCTTTAGAATTATTATCTCGGTTTGTTATCATTATGTTCATCAGTGTATTTTATTGTAATATTGAACTGATGCATCACACAATGTAGAAGTGTTGATCTTATGGCTGAAACATATTCTTAATTTATTTCTAATTGTGTAAAAAGCCCTAGAATGAGTTTAATAAACATAGGTGAAATACTAATCCTTTTGTTCAGATACTTTACATGGAAAGTCCAGATATTTAAAAGAAGTTTTAAAGAAAAGCTGAAATGCTTCTTGAAAAAGTTAATTGAAGAATGGGTCCAGAACACAAAGCTGCAGGAAAACACTGAAAACTATATACTTGGCATTTTTAAAACTGCAAAATACTGCCTTTTGAAAACTGTATAATTGATCTGGGCTGCACTGAAATGCAGTCCAATCTCTGATTTAACTTGATGAATTTCTTAGTCTGCTTATTATAATAATATTTCATATTTCCAATATAGATTCCATACCCTGCAACACAAGACTTCAAACTGATAAAACTGATTCTAACTAGTACATTTTTCTACCAAAGTGGAGTTCAGGAGGCCTTTTTGAACAGGTACGTAGAGGAACTGATGCTTTCAGTTTCTGTTTATTTTCATTTTTACTGATCTTACACAAATAAAAGTGGTTTACATGGAAGATCAACTCCAGGGTGTTCAAAAGGTAACAAAGAAAAAATAACGTATAAATAAGGATTTACTGTATGCCAAAGTAAACTTTGTCATTCAGTTTAGGAGAAAACAGAAAGACCCCTAGGAATACATATTAATTTGTATTTAGATAGCAGCATTAGCTAGCTTGGTTTAGTTCTTCATGTAGACAAATTCATAGTTAAGTCAAAAAGCTCAAGTCCAGAGAGACAATATGGATTACTTTAATATATGCAAAATATTATGAAAAGAAGTTTGTATTATTATATTTATTATATTAATGATTCTACCTTATTTTTAGACTTCTCAGACTTTGTTTCCAAACATTTTTGCACCAAGTTGCACTTATAAACAAAAGTTTATAACAAAAGAAAAATATATTGGAAATGTTAGTTTGTACTTCAAGAATAGTCTTCTAAAAAATTTAAACCAGAAGATTTTCTAGATTGTGTTAGGGAAAAAAAAAATAAAAAATAATAAAAAAAAAGTTCAGTTTATCAAGAAAATTATGCTTCCTGTAATAGGAAAAACAGTATTTGTCACCTGGTATTTTTAACAGATTTTAGTTGCCTAATAAAATATTTTGACTTCTCAATTTTATTAAAGCTGAAAATAAATTCTCAAAATAGAAGTTCTTACAGTCTACTCTGATTTTAAACTAATTTGTTGTGCAATCTTAACTTCATGCTCTAGAAATCATCTCCATCTGCGAGAAGCTTCACCTACTGACATCATGGCTCTGATGTTGAAGGAATGAGACCTCAGGAGGAATGACAAGACACTCTTCTCTTGCGATGAAGCAGGACTCATGTCATTCACTTTGTGAATACTAGGACCTTGAGTTTCTGGCTCCTTGGAGCCTGGTGTATGGCCTCACCTACTCTATATTCAATAGGAATCAGTGGGAATCTATCCAGTTGGTTTAAACACCCACATCTGTCTCTGAGGGAAGGCCTGATTTTGTATCCACACTTCCCCCCTCACAATGCCATTGCTACCACAGTTTCTCAATATTTCTTTTCTCTTTGACTTTGTATAAAATTGCTATAGTGACAGTAACAAAACCAGGAACATTTTCTAAAAATACATTAGGTATTTCTTTACCTAATGTACTTCTGGACAGCATTTAGATCCTTGCAGCGGCTGAGAACATACATCTCCAGGGCCCCTGTAACTTTCTGCAAAGGATCTGTACATAGTGATAAATAGCTTTATGCAAATTAGACTTGCTGTGCTTGACTCCTGTAAAATGTGCCATTCCTATAAAAAGCACTTTTGAAAGGAGACAGAAAGCAAAGCTCAAGGGATGATATTGTACCTCCTTGGTGTTTTTCAGACTATGATATATATGTATCTGTATTCTTAATGCAGACGACTTATGCTAAGCTCCCTTTATTGGCTCTCTTAGAGTATGGCTTCTGTGAGATGTGTGTGCAGGCAGGTGGCTGCCAGCCCATACTGTGCATTGGGTGGCCCCTGTTGGCTCTAGGGATGTAGCTGTGTTTCTGCATGGAGACTGGGCAAAGGGTTGAGCTGTTGCTGCAGTTTGGGGCAATAGATGCTCCCCCTAAATATCTTCCTCAGGATCAGACTGAAAACATTTGGAGATCAGAAGATCAGAAAAAGTGTGGTTTTTTTTCTTTTTTTTTTTTTTTCTTCCCATGCTATAATGACAAGTCCGTTCATTCTTTGTCAGTTAAATGATAACTAGATCTATAGATGTGGACCTGGAGAAACAATCCAAGATACATCCTTTTTAATTCAGATGCATTACACAGTCTTTTCAATCTCTGCTGAGGTAATCTTTTTTTTTTTTTCTTTTTTTTCTTTTTTTTTTTCAGTCCCTCAACAGAAGAGTTCAGAGCTCTTCTAATTGCAAATGACCTTGAAAGGTTTTCCCTAGACAATGAAGGGACAAATTAAAATGCAGCTTTCATGGCATTTTCTGCGTACTTCTCTTGTGACCAGAATTCAAATATTTTCATTTATTTATGTAATTTATATTTTTTGCTATAGTCAATAATAATAATAGTATCTCATTGTTTTGTTTGTTGGCTTGTTTGAAAGTTAGCAGTGAATGAAAACTTCTACTTTGAGGAAGTAGCTGATAAAGAATGGGGAACTGCCATTAAAATTTATTTTAATAGAAATGTAAAAATGTTCTGCTCTTTTTCTATCTCCCCTTCTTGTTAAGCTCATTTAAGAGCTCATCAGTTTTTTTTTTTTTTTTTTTTTGTCTTTCTATCTGGAACTATTATTGATTAAAGATGTCAATTAGGGAGGCCCAAAATTGCTATTATTAGGCTCTGTGTTGGTTGCTTACGATGATTAAACTTAAAGGTTTTTCCTGAATACTTCATTGTTAGATGTCTGTTTCTGGTTTTGCTTGAATAAATCATTTTTAATTTTATCAAAACAGTACTCACAACAGCGAGTGAGTGGCAGAAGTGCTCATTGTTTTGTCATTTAACATTGGTAAAACCTTTTTCTCAAGAAACACCACCCATTGTGGTTGCAAAACTGTACACGCAATCATGAGATTTTTCATGAGAATCCTCTATTTGGATGAATCACGAGCCTCAGAAAATAACCATTTACAAATACTCAACAGAGAAAATGTTGCTACATTTTCCAGTCATTCTTTGTGTGATAAATGTACACCACCTTAGGGATGATACAGGGAGCTGCAGAGTACCACACTTCTCAGACTTCTCAGGTCTGCTATCTAATCGCAGGATAAGTACTAAACTTAAAAACATTATCTTGTGCACTTCTTTTACCATGGTATTATGGAGAATGGTGGGAAAGAAGCAACAAGAAGTAACTGAGGTATTCCCAGTAACCAAGAGGGTTAATCCTAGCTAGATAAAACAGTTTTTCCCAATGTTTCTTCTTCTGTTTTGATAATGCAATAAATATCCAAAAATGACTTTCTTACTGGACACTTGACATGGTAGTCACAGGAAGGTCTTCAGCAACAAGAGATTTCATGTTATAAAAGTCTATTTATGCAGTGCAAGTGTTTTGTCTAATATTTTAACTCTTTGTGTGGGGCTTGGGGAATTACTGGCTGCCTCCTTAAGGCTGGGTTTGACTTAGTTTTGAAATATGAGAGATTTTGGAACCAGATTGGTGGTATTAGCAGTGTAAATTCTTCTATTATGTCTTTTCTTCACTTTTGCCATGTGTGATCCACTTTAACAATCAGTTGGGCTTCTCCATCATCATATCTTTTTTTTTTTTTTCAGTTATTGGGAACCAATATTTTTATTTTTATTGTATTTTATTTTGCTCTCATGAATGTTCTCAGCTAGCACATACTGTTCACCTCAAAGTGTAAGCCTGCATTTCAAAGATGTGGATAAGTATTGGCTGAAACATATCTAACAAAGCCTAATAATACTTTCAGTTGGTTCCCAATAGGGACTGTCCATATGTATAGATGCTCAGTTGGAATGTTATAGAACATATTCTTTAAAACCGTATTTATGTACTGGTCATACAAGTCTTGTTCGCTCTGTTGAACAGGAGAACTGAAATGGGAGTGTGGAGAAATTCATTGCAGTTCTAGTTGTGCAAGGACTTCAGAGGTACCTTACCCAATAAACACCATTTTTTGTATTTTGCTTGTACTGTTCATGCAGAATGTAAGCTCATCTATTCATAAGTGACAGCATCACAAAGTGCTTGAGTTTGAGAGGGACCTGTGGAGGTCACATTGTCTAACCTGCCTGCTCAAGCTGTTTTCCTGGATCTTGTTACCCTGAACCATGTCCAGACTGCTTTTGAATATCTCCAAAGAGGGAGACTTTACTGCTAGTTATTTTTTACTACCTTAACTATTTTGAACAAAAAATTGAAGATGTTTTATGATCTTAATTAGATGTATCAAATAAATTATTTACTGTAAATTATCTCATTTTATTCATGTCTTTGAAGCTGTCTGGAAAAAAATATGTTTTGAATTTACAGTTCAGAACTCAGCTATCTAATGGAACAAAAAGATGGCTGTTTTCAATAATAAACAATGTCCTGCAGCATGAGGCCACATGCAATAGGAAAGAAACAGAACAACTACTATTTAAAAATCTATTTTGGCTAACGGTGTGTTGTCTGTAAATTGCTTTAACAATTTCCAGAAAGTGATATTGCAAACAAGAGAGTCTCAGGTGGCAGAACGTGCTTGAACCTCACAGCATGGTATAGAGAAAGAACTTGGATTTGTTGTGGTTAAAACACTAGTCAACAGAAGGAGAGCTAATGTACTGTACACCTTTCAGAACATAAAATAAAATGCACTCACTGTAGAATTATCAATTCCTCCCAGGCCTAGCCCCAGCTCAGCTCTGCTCCTCTCTGTGAAATTAATAGCTATTCTCATTTGCTGTTTATCCCACTAAATGCAGAAAGTGTTTGCTAGGGATTTTGTATTCTGAATTTTGATATTAGAGCAGGTCAGAAGTGATTCCTGTTGTTAATTTAAGAAACAGGTAGAAATGTCTAAAGTAAAGATGGTTTAATTGATTGTTACTGGTTTCCAATTGTTTTCCAAGCTGAAAGTCTGGACTGAATTTTTTGACTGTGTACTTGCTTTAGGGTAAAATTGCTTGGAGAGTCATATTAGGAGATTCAGAGAATGATTTAGAATTTCTTCTGAATAAGCTGCTGAAAAATTTTTCTGTATACATTTCCTTAAATTGTTTGCGAAAATAAAGTATCATAAACCACTATAAACATGGGATATACTTATACTAGTTATATACTCTGAAGCTGTATCTTATTGTGTGGTCAATTCACAGAGTTTCAAGCAACACTTGTTAGACTGGCAGCTAAATTCTTGGCTGGGTACACCCCAAGCCAAGACTGCAATTGAATTGAGGGATTCCCTCCTGTTCCACCTCCTCAGAGAGAAATTATTTCAGTTGTAGGTCTTCTGGAAGTATTGAAGCATATATAGCAGACCCCAATATATGTCTCTGAGCTTAAGGTCATTTTGAATGGCACTGGATACTATATTTAGGCAATTGCATTTTACTCTAAGTTCAGATAACTTAGTGACATTTTCAGCCTATGTAAATAAATTCAAATATAATAGAATCATAAAATGGTTTGGGTTGGAAGGGACTGTAAAGGTCATCTAACTCCAACCCCCCTGCCATGGGCAAGGACACCTTCCACTAGACCAGGTTTCTCAAAGCCCCATCAGCATGGCCTTGAACACCTCCAGGGATGGGGCATCCACAACCTCTATGGGCAACCTGTTCCAGTGCCTCACTATCCTCTGAGTGAAGATTTTCCTCCTAACATCTAATTTAAATCTACACTCTTTTAGTTTAAAGCCATTACTCCTTGTCCTATCACCAGACTCCCTGACAAAGAGTCCCTCTCCAGCTTTCCTATAGCCCCCCTTTAGGTACCAGAAGGCTGCTATAAGGTCTTCCCGGAGCCTTCTTTTCTCCAGACTGAATAGCTCCAACTTCCTCAGCCTGTCTTCACAGGGGAGGTGTTGAGCCCCTTGATCATCTTTGTGGCTCTCCACTGGGCTTGTTCTAATATGTCTATGCCCTTCTCGTGCTGGAGGCCCCAGAGCTGAACGCAGCACTCCAGGTGGGGTCTCATGTGAGCAGAGCAGAGGTGGAGATCACCTCCCTTGCTCTGCTGGCCATGCTGCTTTTAATGCAGCCCAGGATACAGTTGGCTTTCTGAGCTGCAAACACACATTGCCAGCTCATGTTGAACTTCTCATCCACCAACATTCCCAAGTCTCTCTCCACAGGGACTTGGATCTCTCAATCCATTCTCTGCCCACCCTATATTTGTGCTTAGGGTTGCCCTGGTCCAGGTGCAGGACATTGTGCCTGGCCTTGTTGAACCTCATGATGTTCACACAGGTCCACCTCTCAAACTCGTCCAGGTCCCTCTGGATGGCATTCCTTCCCTCCAGTGTGTTGACTGCACCACACAGCTAGGTGTCATCAGCAAACTTGCTGAGGATGCATTTGATCCCACTGTCCATGTCACTGACAAAAATGTTAAACAGTGCTGGTCTCAACCCTGACCCCTGAGGAACACCACTCATTACTGATAGCCACCTGGACGTTGAACCCTTGGCAACAACTATTTAAGTGTGACCATCTACTTTCTGCACATAGGGGATGCAATTATCCCCTATGTGTTCTGATTCTGAGAGTTTTTGAGACCTTTTTATGACATTCAGTTATAACTAGGCCATCGTCCACTGAAACTCCCAGACCCTTTGTTACTTTGATGGTGCTGGATCAAGCACCATCCGAGTAGGGCAAGATAACAAGGTCTCTGTCATCTTGGATATTTCTGCACTGAGCAGTCAGTGAACATAAATTTATGTAGCTATCATGGCCAGATCATTAGCTTTGCAAGGACCTCGTCTAACCAGAACCTCCAAATCAGTCTGATTTTTCTTGCAGCACCACTAGCAATAAGATATCTCCCAGACTCCTATTATCAGGTCTCTCCTATATAGATATTTACAAGTCATACAAGTTTCTCTAAAAGGCCAGTTTCTTAGGCTGGGAGAATACATTTCTGAACCAGGCTCTGGGGTGCTGTCTTGCTTATCTCACTCAGGTGCTGTGGGATGGGGCTGTGGTCCATGGATCCCTTGCCCAGCTCTGTTTCCTTGGGGACCTAATCTTGCAAATCCCTGAAGCCTACAGTCACCTATGCCTTGCTCCAGTATTATAGTGGTATAGTCACCCAACCTAATCCCACATCCAGGAATTTCGGATGCTTATCTGAAATGGCATTTGCAGTTCATCATTTGGCTTTCTGCAGGAGTGCTCAGCGTGCTCTGCTGCACGGGCAGTGACACAGGGTGACACTTTGCTCTAGGGGAGAGAGGCTGCCAGCAACTGCCACTGCACTAATTTGCTAGTGGAAATGTCCAGAAAGCCTGATAACAGATTTCAGCATAATTTTTTTTCAAACCATGTAAGTTTAATGCATGAACTTTATGTATCTATGTGTATATGTATGTTTCCCACAACATTCTCCTCAAGAAACTGGCTGCTCGTGGCTTGGACTGGCGTATGCTTTGTTGGGTTAAAAACTGGCTGGATGGCCGGGCCCAAAGAGTTGTGGTGAATGGAGTCAAATCCAGTTGGAGGCCGGTTACTAGTGGAGTCCCCCAGGGCTCAGTGCTGGGGCCGGTCCTCTTTAATATCTTTATCGATGACCTGGATGAGGGGATTGAGTGCACCCTCAGTAAGTTTGCAGATGACACCAAGTTAGGTGCGTGTGTCGATCTGCTCGAGGGTAGGAAAGCTCTGCAGGAGGATCTGGATAGGCTGGACCGATGGGCTGAGGTCAACTGCATGAAGTTCAACAAGGCCAAGTGCCGGGCCTTGCATCTGGGGCGTAACAACCCCAAGCAGTGCTACAGGCTGGGAGATGAGTGGTTGGAAAGCTGCCTGGCAGAGAAGGACCTGGGAGTACTGGTTGATAGGCAGCTGAATATGAGCCAGCAGTTTGCTCAGGTGGCCAAGAAGGCCAACAGCATCCTGGCTTGCATAAGAAGCAGTGTGGCCAGCAGGGCTAGGGAGGTGATTGTCCCCCTGTACTCGGCTCTGGTGAGGCCGCACCTCGAGTACTGTGTTCAGTTTTGGGCCCCTCGCTACAAGAAGGACATCGAGGTGCTCGAGCGAGTCCAGAGAAGGGCAACGAAGCTGGTGATGGGTCTGGAGTATGAGGAGCAGCTGAGAGAGCTGGGGTTGTTTAGCCTCAAGAAGAAGAGGCTCAGGGGAGACCTCATCGCTCTCTATAGGTACCTTAAAGGAGGCTGTAGAGAGGTGGGGGTTGGTCTATTCTCCCACGTGCCTGCTGACAGGACGAGGGGGAATGGGCTAAATTTGCTCCAGGGGAGGTTTAGGTTGGATGTTAGGAAGAACTTCTTTACTGAAAGGGTTGTTAGGCATTGGAATGGACTGCCCAGGGAGGTGGTTGAGTCACCATCCCTGGAGGTCTTTAAGAGACGTTTAGATATAGCCCCTAGTGATATGGTTTAGTGTAGGACTTGTTAGTGTTAGGGCTGAGGTTGGACTAGATGATCTTGGAGGTCTCTTCCAACCTAGATGATTCTGTGATTCTGTGATTCTGTGATTCTGTTTCTACAGGAGGTAGTACTGCTTGCTCAGTTTGCAATATTCATGCTTGTTTCAGGAGTGGGATTTAAGACACATAAAAATAAACAGAGTTTGGATCAGCATTCTACACAAAGGCACACATGGCTTCACTGGAGATAGGGTAGTTTACATCAAAGATCTGACTGAAGCATCAGGGAAAGCAGAAAATAGGAGTCTGTAAATAAATACCTCTAAAATATATTTTGGATTCCACAGGTTTGGGAGATAGGGGCTATGTACAATATTACTGAACAAATGTCATTAATGTCAACTAAAAAGAAATAAGCATACCTCATCAGAATGAAATACATAAGAAATCTCAAACAATGAATTATTTTCTATATTGCAGTGATTCAAACTGCATCCTAGCATCAATAACAAAACAAGTTGTAACTTTTAAAAAAGGGCTCTTGATTATTCATATAAATGCATAACATTTTGTTGTCTTAGCTTTTTGTTTCTTCTTGATTTTTTTTTCTTCTATGTTTAAGGCCAAAATCAATTTGTCAATAACTGTTACAAAAACCCTTCACATAATGGATAAGGTTGGAAGGGATCTCTGGAGCTCATCTGGTCTAACACCCCTGTTCAAGTAGGGATACCTGCAGCAGGTTGTCCAGGACTATGTCTAGATGACTTTTGAAGATCTCCAGGAAGAGAGACTCCACAACCTCTCCGGGCAACCTGTGCCGGCACTCTGTCACCCACTCTGTAAAGAATTGCTTGCTGATGTTCATATGGAACCTTTTGTGTTCCAGTTTGTGCCCATTGCCTCTTGTCTTGGAACTGGGCACTATTGAAAAGAGCCTGGCTCCAACTTTGCACCTTCAGGTATTTATATACATTAATAAGTTCTCCCCTGAACCTCCTCTTCTCCTGGATGTACTGTCCCTGCTCTCTCAGCCTCTACTCATAGGAGAGGTGTTCCAGTCCTTTGATCATCTTTGTGGATCTCCATTGGACGTTTTCCACTACATTTTCCTGCATCATTTTGTAGTTAAGAACCTTTTAGAAGCAGTTGATTCTCATCCATAATGGAAAATACATTGAGAATTACTGACAACATGCTTGCTGCAGTTATCTGTTCATATATGTTAAAAGCAGGTGTATATGTCTTGATGTTGAATTCTGGAAGGGTACCTCTTGAATATTTGCTGACATTTCAGATTGCAGTCTGCAAAAATTGCTAATTAAAGCAGTGGGTTCTATCTCATGTGTCAAAGAGATGTGATGTTTCCTTTACTTGGAAACAATAACATGCTGTTGACTGTAACTGAAGTACAAATTTGACAGCTGCCAGGAAAGGGCAAGGCAACCACATACTGACAAGATTTTCACTTGTTTGGTATTATGCTTAAGACCTGAGGGAAATAAGCATCCCAGGGAACAGATTGGATGTGCTGTGATGCAACTGAAACAAAGTGTTTACAGCTTCTCCTGTATGGACTAGACTTTACATAAATGTACTGTAAGCTCTTAAATTGATTTACACTACCGAAAACATTCTCATATAGATAGTAAGGTTGTACAAGTGACATTATAATCATAATGGTAGGTAATATTCTGTGAACTGCAGGATATCTATAAATCTCAACAGGATTGTCTTAAAGCCACTTATGCCTTATGTTCTCCAGAGGGAGAAAAATATTCTCCAACATTCCCCAATCTACAAACAAGTCCTGCTTCTAATACAAAACAAAAACAAACAAACAAGCACCAAACAACAACACAAACCAAACAAAATAACTCAAAAACAAACAAACAAACAAACAAAAAAAACACATGGTGTCATCACTTGGGTCATAGACAGAAAGGGTGGGAGGGTCTAGGTTCCTTTCCATGTCCTCGTCTTCTGAGCATAGCCAATGATATCCAGTCCTGCTGCCAAGGCACAGGAATTTGCTCAGAAAAATGTTGTTTAGCAGGTCAGACAGCTCAGCTGTCAGTCAGGAGACATATCTTCACATATCTTCCTCCAAAAGTTCAGCTCCTCAGTGTTTTCTTAAAAACATTTTCCTCTTAAGACTAATGGTGCCAGATATCTGGCAATGTTTGAAGTTATGAGCCTTTAATTCTTCTCCAACCTATTCTTCTTTACACTTGAAGATGGCAAGAAAAGCTACGTATCTTACCAAACCATACGCTTGACCATACAGTCGTGGTTGTAGCTTGTGGAAAAATTTCACTAGATTGTCAGGAAACCTTGGTCATTTCTATTTGAATAACCAGCTCTTCAATTTTCCCTTAAGAAATGAAAGAAAAAAAACAGATTGAAAAGGGAGAAAATTTAAAGAATAATTATGTGAAAGAAGAATCTGGAAACAAGAATGTTACAAAGGAAATAAAGTTTAAATGGTAGAAAGAAGAGTTATGCTTGGGTCTTATCAACCTTTACCATGCACAACTCTTTATTAGCCAAAGGGGATATAATTTATTTATTTATTTTTTCAATATAAGTCTTTCCTTCCTGAATTTAAAGGGTACCTGAATATCATCACGACCTCATATTGAGTTGTACCATTCTTCACCTTTTTGTGGTCATTTTACTTATTCAAATAACACCTATATATGCAGTGGGTTTAGTTATGGGATGAAGAATCACATGATCTGAAAATCTAGAATCCACTCCATTATTTCTCTCAGTCTAAGAATTTAGTATTCTGCAAGTCTTTGCATTCAGATATCCTCCAGATCATATGTTAATTAAGATTTGAGGTAATTTTTCAATGGTCCTAAATGAATGCAAAATCCAAGGAGCTGTCGGTATGCCCACTGTTAACCAACTTTTAATTCATTTTTACATTTTTGTCCTAGTTGTTCAGAAAAGATAACAACATGATCTTGAAACTAGAGATGTAAATGCATGGCATGTCTGGAAGAGGGTGAGAAACATCTTTGTAATTTACTGCTACTCATCGAAGATATTGCCTTACTAGCAGCTAAGAACCAGATAGAAAGTACCCAGAAGTCAGGGAAAATGAATATAATAGACTTTGATGGTCTTTCTATCCTGTCATTTTATTTCATGTGCTCTGGAAGTATTTACACTCTTTATGAAAAATTTTGAAATGAATAGATTGTGTCCCCCAGTTTTTATTTGAATCCCTTATAAGGATTCGTAAAGAAGTGATGTTAACAGCTTTATTAATCCAATAGATTCAAAATTGTTTTCAGTTCATCTCAAAGTCTCATTTTTTTCCAGGGGGAAAAACCAAGCCAAATACCTTAACCTATATGATTTATAGTAAATCTGTTGCATTGAATCTATTGTTCAGACTGAGTTTCATTTGTCTTGGCCTACACTGCACTTTCTGTAAGGAAATAACACAGTTTTCTTTGGCTGATTTATGCTAAGAATGTAATTATTAAATTCCAAGTCTGTGTCCTGAACTCCCTTCTCAGCCTGTGACACACACACACACACACACACACACACACAAAACAAAACAAAACAAAACAAAAAGGCCCATTTGAAACTGAAAGGAAGAAAAGACAACATCAGGGCCAATTTCTTGTAAACATATATAGGAAAGTCTTTTACACTAGTTCGTACTGTGAAGCCCTGCAAATATGTTTTAGTGGCCAACCAAGAGTCAAGGGGAAAAAGGATAAGAAGACAATACAGCTGCTGTGGGAAGTGCTGTCACCTCCAAGCTATGTAAAGAGCCAGAGTCAGCATGTTCTCCAGGTATGCAGGAGACCTTTTGTTATGGGTTGCTGAAAGACTTGTGAATTTTTCCAAGAAAACTCGCCTCACTTAGCTCTGATGTCCTAAGGGTATTTTTTGTTTCAAAGGTTTAACAGTTGCCAGAGACCCTAAATCCCATTATATCCCTTGCTTTCTCCTTGGAACTTAAGACTACTTTGCTACTCAAAGAAATCAGACAGACTCAGCTAGTAACCAGTTTTAATTGGTCTCGCCATGATCCATGTTAATGAAAGCTAAAAATATAACAAGCAGTTGAATAATGAAATGTAAGCAATAAATACCAATAAATAGAAAAAAAAATAGAAACACAATAGGCATTTTGCTTGTGATAAGGTAGAAGAGAAAACAAAAGAAACAAATAACCTGGCTTATAATGGAAACAAACAAACAAACAAAAAACCTGTTATATAAAAGAAAGTCTTAGAAAGAAGTGACAGATATGTGAAGCAGATCATAGCTTTCAGAAACAGCTCTCATAAACTGAATGAGATTGCATTATAATCTTCTATACGTTGGGGCAAAGCACAGATCAGTGTAGGAGAGGTTTATTTCCGTTGCTAATATCTTCAGAGGAAACAACTGACATGGATGAAGAGAGGTTAGATGATCCTAGACCCTAGCCAGGGATGACTAGAACAGAGTTCTGGAGACTTGCTGCTAGAGGACACCCATGCAAAAAAAGGATGGAGAATAAATGGAGATCTGTTTAGATTGTTACAAAAGATAATTGTAGACCTATTAATTGTTAAGCGGACTTATTTCCTCAAGTTTTCTGATATAAAATAGAGAAAACAGATCTCTGGAAAGAATTATTTTAAGGGATAATATTCACTCATTTTCAAAAACTAGTATTGGGAATAGTAAATGCTGTTTTAAGAAACCTTTCACATCTCAGCATGGAATGCATTTTAAGCATAATACTCATTTGTAAACTCAAAGAAACAAGGCTGTAGCCTTGGGATTATTCTCAAAAGTAATCATTGTGGTTATGAATGTGCTTTAAAAAAATATATGAAATGCTAATGTTACTATGCTACAAAGATTACACAGGGTGATCCAAATGGTCATTTTCATTCCAAGATTCTCTACTTTATGTAGACCATCATTGTTAATGTGAAAAACTTGGTTAAAGTAAAGCTTGGTCAAAGTTTTTCCTTACAGAGAGTATAAGAGACACAGTGAAGTGACTTAATCTTCAGAACATCAGCTCTTGTAATTGAACCACACATTTTTATTCACAGAGAAACAAGACTATGGGCAGCTTATTGAAAATGATAGAAAAAAGAGGACAGGGTTTTGTTAAGTTCAGGAAGAGAGAATATCATATTTCAGTATAAACTTATGAAGCCACCAAGCAGCTACTGAATCTATCTGTAAAAACAAATACACAATTGTTGCTTTTTCAAGTGCAGTTTACTATTATCAAAGCAGAAATAGTCAGGTGCAGGAGGACATCCCTTTATTGATTTTACATCACGAGATTCAAAGTATTAGGGAACTGTAAACAGATGCTAGTACAATGAAAAACACATGCTGTATGATAACAGTACCAGAAGAC
This sequence comes from Anser brachyrhynchus, assembly GCF_964034855.1. Classification (NCBI taxonomy): domain Eukaryota; kingdom Metazoa; phylum Chordata; class Aves; order Anseriformes; family Anatidae; genus Anser; species Anser brachyrhynchus. The sequence continues at coordinate 12,465,117 of NC_137695.1, forward strand.
AATCTGTTTATTTTCATTTGGTTTCAGTGTGTGTTAGGAGAAAGACTTATTTGAAAAGAAAATTCTAATTGAATAAAATTCTGCAATTATCTGCTCATGCAACTGTGGACAGTACTCATTGCAAAGAGCACGAGAGATAGAAAAGATCAAGAATGGACTTAAGGAATATTCAGAGATCTTAAAACTGAAAAAAAAATAATGAAACAAACGTTAATCACCTTCAAAAATGAAAGGGGAAATAACAAGATGGAAAACAAAAAAAGAAAAAGAAAAGGTAAGCACTGGAGAATTCTAAGCAAAACTCCTTACTTATCAAGAAACTGAGTTTTTCTTTGGCATGAGGCTAAAAGATACAACAAGAAATAACGGGCAAAAATAAAGCAAGCATAACAGGTATATGGATATCAAGGAAAAGTTCCCAATGAGAATTTGCTGGGGAATAGCTGCAGCATATTTTCCTAAGTGGGCTAGTACTAATATTGGTACTTGGGCCATTTAAAACTGTTTCATGTGTTGTTTTAAAGTTTACAGATCCTGAATTCCTGGTTTCACACCTTGAATGCATCTTCAGGTTTTTTTTTTGTTGTTTGTTTGTTTTTTGTTTTTTTTTTTTTCTCTGTGAGTTACTTAGAATACAGGGAGGGAAGGTGATGGCACTGCAGCACAGTAGAGCATATGCTCATTCTTTAAAAGGAATAGAAGAGATCTGAATGAAGAAATTACCCAGCCTTGCTTCAATACATGGGCTTCAGGCACAGTGCCAAGCTCAACAACAGAACTTGCCTCACCTGGGCTGCCAGAACTTGTACTGAGAGGTGCTCACCTACAGTCCCCATTCCGATGCAATCAGCCACTGGAGGGAAGTGAACTCTCCTGGACTCCACTGCATGTCCTGCGGTGGAAGTCTCTGTGTGGCTGGGTGGATGCAGATTCTCAAGATGAACACATTCAATGCCCATGTCCATGGACACATAGGAATTTTTTATTGCGTAACTGGATTTCAGTAAGGCTTTTGACACAGTCTCCCATGAGATCCTCATAGACAAACTGTTGATGTATGGGTTGGATGGAAAGACAATGAGGTGGATTAAAAACTGTCTGAATGGCCAAGCCCAGAAGGTGGTGATCAATGGTGCAAAGTCTAGTTGGAGACCAATAACTTGCGCTGTACCCCAGGGGTCAATTCTGGGTCCAGTCCTTTTTAACATCTTCTCTAATGATCTGGATGATGAGACAGAATGTACCTTCGGCAGGTTTGTTGATGACAGAAAACTGGGAGGAGAGGCTGATATGTCAGAGGGTTGTTCTGCCATCCCGAGGGACCTGGGCAGGCTGAAGAAATGGGCTGACAAGGACCTTGTGAAGTTCAACAACAGGAAGTGAGAAGTACATGCTGGCTGCCACCCAGATGCAAAGAAACTTGGCGGAAAAAGACCTGGGGTTCTAGGTGGAAAACAAGTTGAACATGAGACCGCAATGTGTGCTTACAGCAAAGAAAGCTAATGAGTCATGAGGCAAAGCTGCCAGGGCACACCATTTACTCTCATTGAACTTACCATTGACCAAATACTCCAGCTGCCTTTCTGCAGGGCTACTCTCCAGCTTCTCCTCCCCCAGTGACTACATATATACCCAGGGTTGCCTCATCCCAGCTGCAGAATCCATCCAAAATTACTTAGTATGCATTCAAGTCCTTGTATTGGGTTTGCCTTGTAAGGGTTTGATAGCAGGGTGGCTGCAGGAGTAGCCTCTGTGAGCAGAGCCCAGCAGCTGCCCCATGTTAGATCAGAGCCAGCCCCAGAGGGCTCCAAAAGGGACCTGCTGCTGGCCAGAGCCGAGCCATGAGCAAGGCCGGTTGTGCCTCTGGGAGAGCAGATTTAAGAAAGGGAAAAAAACCTGCTGTGTTACAGCAGGTGGGAGAAAGGAGTGAGAACCAGCCCTGCAGCCACCAAGGTCAGTGCAGAAGGAGAGCAGGAGGTGCTCCAGGCACGCAGCACAAGTTCCCTGTGGAGAGGCCCCTGGTGGAGCAGACTGTCCCGTGCAGCCCATGGGTCCCACATGGAGCAGATCTCCATGCCGCAGCCCGTGGAGGAGCCCCTGGTGGAGCAGGTGGATGTGGCCTGGAGGAGGCTGCGGCCCATGGAGAGCCCCCAGCAGGAGCAGGCCCTGGGCCGGAGCTGCAGCCCGTGGAGAGGAGCCCCCGCAGGAGCAGGGGGTCTGGGGGGAGCTGCCACCTGTGGGGGACCCGTGCTGGAGCAGTTTGCTCCTGGGGGATGGACCCCGTGGTACGGAGCCATGTGAGAGCAGTTCTTGAAGAGCTGCTGCCTGTGGGCAGCCCCCACAGGCTCAGTTCGGGAAGGACGGCATCCCGTGGGAGGGACCCCCTGTGGAGCAGGGGCAGAGAGTGCCTGTGAAGGAGTGGCAGATACACAGCCTCAAGGACTTATGGCAGACTTCATTCCCTCTTCCCTGTGCTGCTTGGGGGGAGGATGTAGAGGGGGGGGGGGGGGGGGGGGGAGGAGGCTGGGGAGAGACGTTTTCAGACTTTTTAGTTTCTCTGTGTTCTAGTCTGCTAGTGATAGGCATAATTATATTAATCTTCCTATGTTGGGTCTTTTCTTTCCTCTGACAATAGTTGTTGAGTGATCTCCCTCTCCTTATCTCAAACCTTGAGCCCTTTCCGTCTTATTTTCTTCCCCTTGTCCTTCGAAGAGGGGGAGTGAGGAAGTGGTTGTTGTGACATTCAGCTGCCCAGAAGGGTAAAACCACCACAGTCCTATAGCCAGGGGAGATTTAGGTTGGAAATTAGGAGACATTTATTCTCAGAAAGAGTCGTCGGGCATTGGAACGGGTTGCCCAGGGAAGTGGTGGAGTCACCAATCCTGGGGGTGTTTAATGAAAGGTTGGACTTGGAGCTTAGGGACACGGTTTAGTGGGTGACATTGGTAATAGGGTGTTGGTTGGACCAGATGATCTTGGAGGTCTTTTTCAACCTTAATGATTCTATGATTCTATGATCCTTGATGTCTATAGAACCATTAGAGAGAACTAGCCCCAAAATAGGGCCCTGTGGAACCCCACTAATGACTTGCCACCAGCCTGATGTAATCCTATTTATTATAACCCTTTCAGCCCAATCCATTAGCCAATTGTTTGCCCATCATATTATATATTTATTTAGGTATGTGCTGGATGTTTTGTCCAGAAGGATACTGTGAGAAACAGTAACAAAGCTTTGCTGAAATCCAAAATGATTACATCAACTGGCTTGCCTTGGTCAACTACGTGGGTAACATTGCCATAAATGGAAATTAAGTCTTTCCCCTCATGAACCCATGTTGTCTATGACCAATGACTGCGGTATCTTTCAAATGTTTTTGAGTAACTCACAGAATAATCTTCTCTGTAATTTTACCAGGCAAAGAATTGAAACTGACAGGCCTGTGATTAGCAAGATCTTCTTTCTTGCCTCTCTTGAAAACTGGAAATATTTGCCAGTTTCCAGTCAGCTGGAACCACTCCAGATTCCCAGGACCATTAAAAAATAATTGTGAGAGGTCTTACGATGACATCAGCTAGCTCTTTGAGTACCCTGGATTGAATTCCATTAGGACCCATAGACTCCATGCATCCATCTGGAGTAGCAAATCCTGCACAAGTTTAGGGTTGGCTGAGAGTTTAGTATTTCTGCAGTCATGGTCCTCTAACTCAGGGCTCTGGGGTGTCCCAGGGTCCCTCATTGGTGTTGAGGACAGAGGTGAAGGAGACATTAAATGTCTCTGCTTTGTCTATGTCCCTGTTTGTAAGGTGACCAATCTCAAGAAGTGTGGCAGTTTTACCTTGCTATGCAGCTGAACTCCATCACAACCACTCTCTCACTCCTCCTCAGTAGAGGAGGGGAAGAAGTAAAGGAAAGAAACAACTCACAGGTTGAGATAAGGTAATTTAATTAAAGGAAAAATAATTATTAAGGGAAAATTATTAATAAATAATAATACTAAAGGAAAAGGGGAAAATAAAAGAACCAACCAAACAAGCGAAGGCCATGTGGAAGTGCAGAGGAAAGAAATTACTCTCTACTTACCACCAACGAGCAAGGCTTGACAACGTCCTTGAAGCAGGTCCTCAACGCATGTAGCCGTTTTTTGGGAGGACAGACGTTTTCACTACAAGAGCCTACCCCTGCCCTCTTCTTCATTTTCCCACCTTTTATTGCTGAGTGTGCCATCATATGGTATGGAATATCCCTTTGGTTGGTTTAGGTCAGCTGCCCTGGTAATGTTCCTTCCTCCCCTCTTGCCCACCCCCAGCCTGCTGGCTTTGGGGGGGGGGGTTAGAGGAAGTCCTGATGCTGTGCCAGTATTGCTTAGCAGTAGACACAACACTGGTGTGATACCGATGCTGTTCTAGCTACAAGTGCAGAGCACAGCAGTGTATGCACTGCTGCAGGGAAAGTTAATTCCATCCCAGCCAGACCCAGTACTACAAGTAACAAACCAGTGTCAACCCTGGTCCTCCTTTTCCTGTTTACATACTTAAAAAAAAAAAAAAAATCACTTTTATTGTCTCCCAGAGTACCAGCCAGCTTCAAATCTAACAGTGCTTTGAACACATGTATGTTGGCCCTTCAATGGCCAACAGCATCTCTGTAGTCCTCTCGTGTCGCCTGACCTCATGTCCAGTGTCCATACCCCTTCTTTTTCCACCTAAGCTCTAGAAGATCACTGCTCAACCAAGCTGACCTTGGTTGACCTCCTTTCCTACCTTCTTGACTTCTGCTCTTTTGCTCTTAAGAGGTGATGCTTAAAAATTAACCAGCACTGATGGAGCCCAATATCTTCCAAAAGTTTCCCAGGGGACCTTACCAGCTACATCTCTGTACAGCCTGAATTCTGCTCTCCCCATATCCAGGGCCAAAGTTTTGCTGGTAGTTTTCCTCCTGTCACCAAAGATTTTAAACTACTTCATTCTCAGTCACTTTGGCCAAAACAGCCTCCAATTACCACTTCACCCACAAGACACTGTCTGTTTACAAGTTACAGATTTAGGAGGACTCCTTTCCTAGTTGTCTCCCTGAGAACCTGTACAAAGAAGTTATCGTCAATGTGCTTTAGGAATTTCCTGGACCTGTTTGTATCAGCTGTGTGGTACTCCCAGTTAAATTCTGGGAATTTGAAGTCACGTATAAGGACAAGAGCAGCTGATATAGAGATATCTCTTAGTTTCTTAAAAGATGGTTCATTGGTGTTCTCATCCTGGCTGCTGTCACCCTGAGCCTATTATAGACTCCCACGATGACATCCACTTTATTTGCTTTTCCCTTAATCTTTACCCAGAGGCTCTCAACCATGTCATCACCAACTGCAAACTCCATACAACCAAGTTCCTTTGTTAAATACAGCTTCACATCCTGGCCTCACCTATCCTGTCTATCTCTTCTGAAGAGCTTATAACCATACATCATAGCACACCAGGCACAGGAATCTTCCCACCAAGTTTTGCTTGTTATTTGTCTCAAAGTCTTCTTAAAGCATACACAGTGAAAAAGATATATACTATTGTTTTACTTATTTATATCCCTTTATAGATAAATACATATGGGTAGCATGAGTCTGTCAAAATTAAATATGTGAGACTAAATTACTTCCTCACTTTTCAATTACCTTTGTGGGTGACCAATATGATACGAATGCATTGATCACTTGCATTTGCTGTTTTACATAGTGCTTATCTAACCACCTGTAATTTTATAACTGTTCAAAACATGACATCTAGTGTGGTATCACCTGCTGTTAAGTAACAGATGTATTCTCTTTGCAGTTTTAAGTGAGGGCTGAGAGAGATCAAAATCAATCTGAGCCAGGAAGGAAGCCCCTCTGTCCTAATGCATAATAATTATGCGTTGGAAACAAATGAGCTTTCATGCTTTCACAATGCTGGAAGATTGTGAGACTGAAGAAGTGAACAGACAAAAACGCAACACACCTTTCAGTTCTCACCCTGAAACCAAATCACAGAGCCAAAACATCACATTATAAAGTTACAAATAAATCTGTTCAGGTACCCTTTCCTCTCGCCTTCCCCCATCCCCTCCCTTTCCCTTTCCCAAAAAACAAAAACCATCACCAACAACAACAACAAAGAGAGAACAATGAGTATCAGAAGCCTTGATAAAAGACTTTTCTCAGATGATTTGTACTCTGAATTTGTTAACACAAGAAATGTGGGTAGCACTGATAAGCATTTTAGGTACTGAACCATATTGCTTGGCCTAACTTTTTTTGAAGCATCTGATAGCTCCTGTAGCTATGAGTATAGCTTTAATATAAAATTTATAGAGTAGAGCTATTAAGAAGTTGTTCAAACACTTATATTTTTAATCAAAAAATGCTGTATTGGCAAAATGTAAAACTGATTTCAAATAAAGTTTTAGCTCCAAATATTTCTCTGAGCAAAAGCATTTCTTTATGAAAAGAAAAATCAGGTCAAACCTTTCATGTTAGAATAGCCAATATTTTGTCATTAAGATATCAATCTCTCAGGGATTTTTTTTTTTCCTAATTCCTACAGTGATTGACAAAGAGTATAACCTGTCACTGAGACCTGAGTATGTGCCCTTTGCTGTCCTGGCATTTTTCTTCTACCCTCAGTCCTACTTCAGTCATTTTTCTTTATGTATTATGTATTATGCCAACTAGAACACATAAAGGTAAAAAAGACTATGATTTGCTTTAACAGGAAAAATTATGAGGCCTATTTCTAAGGATGAATTCTACACAGTATGGAAATGCTTCTTTCCCCCAGTCATGCTCCAGGTTTCTAAGCTGTGAAAACAGGCTGTGTGGCACTCACATCTGGGATCACAATGGTTGATATTGCTCAGCTCTGGATTTTTCTCTCATTATCGTTTAGTTTATTTTTGATTGGACACTGAAATAAATAAGTCTTCCCATACCCAGGACTCTAGAGCTCTTGCTAATTAGGGGCTGTAATGCTCAAAGCTGTGATCCCTGTTTCTTTTTTGATCTTTTAACTACCAGATGGGACTTGGTTGTTGATTTTAGGGTGGTATTCAACTTACTTACAACCATCTGATGGTTTGATGGTTGTATAGTCTAGGTTAGTCACTGATGTCCTACTTATAGTCAGTGAAGAAATTTAGACTCCACCAGGGTGTGATTCAACTCAATAGCTATCTGTGGTAATAGGAATTGTCCTCTGAAGGCAACTAATCTCTTTCCATTGGCTATAAAGAGGGTTTATCCACATCTCTAAAACCATGCTTTTGTGTTATAGTTGGAGATGAATCACACCTTTTATGCTTCAGTTTTCAAAACAAAAGATGGGAATAGTAACATTCCTACACCAACAGTGTCTTGTCAAGATAAATACCTTACAAAGACATGAAAAGCCATATGGTAATTAGTGCCATCAAATAAATGCCATAGAAAGAGAGGAGTCATGTTCTAAAAAAGGTTCATTTAAGAGCTTTGGAAAATACTGACCCTAGTACAGCACTACAGCTTCAGATCTGTCAAGATGTTTTATGTTTTCCATAAAAATTCTATGAGTAATCGTATAGTTTTCAGATGCAAATAAATGTAGAATTAGTTACTGAAATATTTCTCCTCACTTCAGTTTTATGACTATAAAGTATTGTATTTACACCTGTCTTACATGTTATTCATGGTTATTTATTCCTTCTTTAAGGAAAAAATAATAATTATTGTATACTTCAGCATTGTCATGCTTCAAGTCTCAAAATATGAAAAAGGCAAAAGAGGAATATTTTTTGTTGATCAGTAGTAAGTTAAAAAGTTCACCAGCTGCAAAACTGGTGACCGTATCCAAGGCCAGTAGAAATATCTGATCCAGTTCAACTGACATTTTAAAAATTGGATTGCTTCAGATTACTTGTTTAAGCTTGTTGTATGACAACAGGAACCTAGGTACAGAACAAATTTCTACATTTTCAGAGGTCACCTATAATGTTACACAATATTTTTCATTTCTCACTTTTAGATATCCTAAAAAAGAATGACTAAGCACATTCTTTTCTAGGTCAGAGTTGTGCAGACTATATTCATTTAAATGATAAACCGCTCACATTTCTCTGAACTTTTTTTTGCTCACATTAAATTGTCCCCCATGTCCCAGTTTATTCAAGATTCCATTCACTCACAAGATAGCCCCAAGCCACTAGAGCTGGTCAGCACATTGCTTGGAAAATATATCCTTTGCTACTTTCTCAAACACATTTGTCTCCTTAGCCCTGAAACTGTTCTTACCAAAATCAATACTGGTATCAGGATAATTAAAATCTGCCATGTTTAAAGTTTTGGCATTCTTGCAGGCCCCTCTTATCTGTGAAACCATTTCCCAGCAGAATTTGCTTACTGCCCTTGAAAACCATGGTTACATTTGAAAATCACCTCAACACCATAATGTGTTGTTCTATTCAAAACTTTCCTAAGTTAGCTGCAATATTTTAATATTTGATCTTTTTTTTTCTCTCTTGCCTACACCAACAATCATCTCTCTCTCTATTTTTTTTCCTATACTTGTCCCATCATTTTAATTTCCTATTAATTTTCCCAACTTAACAATGATTGTATTAGTACATTATTGAAGTTTCATGGAAATGTATTTCTGGCTCAGAAATGTTGACATGCCATCTTGCTACATTTGCACAGACAGAAGTTTAACTCTTTTACTGAGATCTTCATTTGCTCAGTACAACGGATGAAAGAGAATAGTGGATCAACAAGACAGCAAATGTTTGGGTTACCCAAAAAGTACTTTAGTACTTTAGAACTTGCTAACTTAAAACATGTCAACCATGTTGTGGACTTGAGATTATTTATTTGCCAAAGCCTGATTAAATATCTTGCTGACTTGGCATCTCAGTTCTTGTGCAGAGGGATTTAACTTGAACTAGTATAATGTTTTCTGTCAACAACTGACATGTCAAGAACTCCAGCTTTAAGAAGTGAAACAGTCTACATGTTGGGATCTAGACAGGTTTCCTATAAAATTGTCTTTTCTCACTTTGCTAATCTAAAACTTGCCCAGGTAATTTTCCATATTAGCAGGAAAAAAGAAAAATCAATACATGATTATAAAATTGTATTTCTTATCTTCTAGTGTTTGCACTATCAGTAAAAAATCTAGTTATCACAAGCCAACCAACCTTCACAAGGTTAGTGTGAATTTGCAGTGCAGTAGTTGTATCTGTGCTGTTTTTTATTATAGAGCTGCAGCATGTACCTTTTAATTTGGTTGTCAGGGGAGACAGGAAGCAATAATTAAGGCTAAAAGATGGGGTATGGAAGCTTTATTAAAGGATATATTGAAGATGGGAATTTGATCTGAGAATTAGATTATGATTAGAGTAGTTAATGCAGCTGTGCCACTCTTGAGTGACAGAGCAGCAGATGAACTGAACAGGCAATTATAACTACAGGAGTCTCCCTAATCTTTACAATCCCAACCTCACAGTCACATCCATTTAAATTAATTTTCATGAAGGCTGCAAATTTACGGCTTCACCAGATTGGAAATTTGTTTGTTTATTATCCACAGGAAATATTTTTAGGGAAGTAAATAGCACTGAAAGCCATCTTGTCCTTCTGCTTGTCTTTTTAACTTGCAGAATTAATAATATGAGATTAATCTGAAGGCTGCTGCCTTTATGAAAACTGATTGATTCTCAGCAGCCCAGCGTTATTACGATTATCTGTGCGAAGGTCAAAGGGAAGGCATGTAAAAGTCACAGCTGATTCATGAGTTCCTTATATTAAGCAGAAGATAAAAAAGGAGGTTTGTGTTGATCAGCGTTATAAGTGAGGAATCAGTCTTCCTTGCATTACTGAAATTCTAGGAAAAGGATTTTAAACAACTTTGGACATAGTTATTTAAAGATGTCTGTTGAAGAGAGATAGCAATAGTTCATTACTATGCATGCTGAAAACCTATTTTAAGGAGTTCTTTGCTGCACAAAGATTAATTTACCACTACGTTTTTCCTCCTTCACCACTAATATAAATAATGGTTGTGGCTTAAATTGGCATTATATTTTGATAGTCTAGTTTCGAACATGCAAAGAAATATGCTGCAGAACTGCTCAGAAACTTGGAAATGTAAACCATGAAACAGTACTGTTCTGTTCCAGAGTTCTATTTCGGAATGTCAGTAATGAATGGAATAAAATCTGAATATTTAAAAACTAGGCATTGTTTTCACAAAATACTGAGCAGATAGATGTGGCATAGAAAAATAAAACCTTGACTTGAAAAATTTAGAAACAGAAAAAAATGTTCCTTTTCTCTGGTTGCTATTCAAAAGACCTGGAAAATATTTCCAGAAAATGTTTGTCTGCAGTTGCCAGATCAGCAAAATATTTAAGCACTTAGCTTGAAGCATGCAAAAACATCCATCGATGAATAGTCAGTACATAAGCTTAATCTTCTCAAATCCTGAAGTATGTGCTGCAGCCCCTTCTTAACTCCCTGGCAGGATGACTCAGTCATGGTCCATCTTCATAGCTGACTTGGTTTCCTTTGGAGAGAGAAGGAGGTCAGCACACCAGCAGGAAACTCTGGTACATCCTTGCTAGATCTCTGATGTGTACATCTAGATGATCAGTTCATGGAAACCATTAGAATTTAGCTATAACCAAGGTGATTTCACAAATGTAAAAACTCAGACACCGTCCAGTCAACCCAATTCTCACAGAACATACTTACAAGCTCAAAGTTAAACATATTCACAATTTTCTGGAGTGGGAATCTCAAGTTTGGTCTAATGTGGTTTTAGTTATATTATTAATTAAAAGTATATCTTAAAGTTGTTATTCTGCCATTGAATGGAAGTTAATTTGTTTTACAATGAATTTCGAAAAGACGATCAGAGGTATCATTTGATATTCAGATACACTATTTACATTTTTAAAGGACAATTACTGAAATCTGCTGTAGGAACAAAGTCAACAACATATCCCAATATTTTTGTTCAATGTTAATATTTTAGTAGTATAGAAGTATAGAATATGAAAGATGGTGCTGGAATTAGGCAAGCAAAATATATTAACAGTTGTAAATATCGGAATTCCTTTTATTATGAAATAATTCATTTTTTTCCAGAAGATTTATATATTTAATACATTTTCTAGATTCAGATTTATTTTAAAAATCTTAAGTAAGTGCTGTCATATTTGGAGCACTTACTCTGCAAGGTATCCTATCTTCCTTGATATGAGATTGTCTGGGTCAAGGCTTTAAGGACAATATCTAGCATATTTCCTCAAATGTTCTCCTTTAGGAGGTTCCAAAGATCAACTCCTCTTGACTCAGGATGCATGTGAGAAAACAAAAGTATATCAAAATTAACAACAAAAAAAGGATTTTATATATATATATATATTACCTAAAAGCTTTGTCAACTGTTAAACACATAAATAGATTTGTTCTTACAGAAACAGAAAGATGAACATATTCATTGATATAGAATATGACAGCAAAAATCTGACAGATAATTCATATAACCTGAGGTAAGAGAGATCATAAGAGTCCAGTTTTTCTGTGGAAAACTTACTCTAAATAAGCATTGGCAGTTTACTTTAAGCTATTGTTTAATTTATTCATGTTGCTCTTGTTGACTCATTATAAATTGAAAACATTCATCACATGTTTAGTTAGGTCACATAGGCAAATGAAACTTGGTCTGCATAAATGTTTGAAAAAAAAATCTGAAAAACCTCTCCTCCCTTTATTCAATTTTCTCATCAGTCTTCCTGCCGTTGATTAACATTGTGCAATTATGACTCCCTAGTATTTCCTCATATCCGAATATTGGTTGATTAATCTTGATGATAATGGATCGAGAACTGGGTTTAAAAACTAAGGATATGAAGTATTTTATTCAAGAGGTTGTGACTGATCTTTTTAAACATCCTTGACTTGGGAATTGTACTATTTATAGGAGTTGAGTACTTATCAGCTGCAGCTATTAAAGACTGGGGAGTAGATGAATGAGATTTTTGCTCCAGAATGTATTCAAAATTTTAAGTTTCTAGGTAATACATTTTGTGTTGAAACATATTTTTCTGATAAGAATCAATCCTATTTAGTTGGCTGGAATTTATGCTGCTCCAGAGCTCTGTGCAAAATGAGAGAGATGCACCACAATTTCCCCGATTGAGAGGACTTCTCCTGGAGGAATTATCAATACAGTTATTTCATGTATTTTTGAGTGTCTCAGTGGGTCTGGTACCACTGAGGGATAAATAATTTCTTCTGCTTTCCTCCCTGAACTTCTGTGAGCAAGGAGCAGGTGAAGTATGATTCATGCCCCCTCTATGAAAATCAGCTCTCCACTGAGCATTTGCATCTGAATTGTGGCTCCTTTGTAATAAGGGAGAAAAGAACCTTAAAGTGGCTGAAAAATATGATCCACAAACCAGATACAATTATTTTTTTATTTAAAATACTGTTAAATCACAGTTATATATTTGGATTGTTCAGCTTCTTCTCATTGTTATTTTAAATAAATTGTAGTTTTTCAGATGTAGAATCACAGAATCATAGAATATGCTGAGTTGGAAGAACCCACAAGGATCATTGATTCCAGCTCTTGGCTCCACACAGGACTATCCAAAAATCAGGCCATATGCCTGAGAGTGTTGTCCAACTACTTCTTGAACTCCAGCAAGCTTGGTACAGTGACCACTTCCCTGGGTAGCTTATTCCAGTGCCCGGCTACCTTTCCCTAACATCTAGCCTGACCCTCCCCTGTCCCAGCTCTATGCTATTTCCTTGGGTCCTGTCACTGTACCCAGAAAGCAGAGCTCAGCACCTGCCCCTCCACTCCCCTTGTGAGGGAGATGCAGGCCGCCATAAGGCCTCTCCTCAACCTCTTCTGTCTGAACAAACCAAGGGATCTCAGCTGCTCCTCATACGTCTTTCCCTTTAGCCCTCCTTTGGACTCTGTCTAATAGTTTAATGTCTTTCTTATATTGTGGGGCCTCAAACTGTACACAGTACTTGAGGTGAGGCTACAGCAGCAATCCCATTCTGCGACTGGCTAGTAATGCTGTGCTTGATGCACTACAGGATGCAACTGTCCCTCCTGGCTGCCAAGGCCATTGACTTCTATTCACTTTGCCATGATATATGAAGTCTGAGATATGAAGCTTGCAAGATCTGATTCAAAGCTCACTAATAACAGCAGAATATCCACATTGGTAGGTCAATTCATGGAATGTTAAAATGTATATCTGACAAGATCATCATCAATTGTCACCATGCATTTTATTTTTATTTATTTTTATTTTAATTCATAATAATAAATGCAGAAATGAAGAATTACATAAGTGTCTTATTATAAGTTAATACCACAGTCATCTCAATAGTTTTATTCTGTGCCATTGCCACCTTATCTCTTCATTTGCCATGATAAAAATTCATTAACCATCTGCTTCCAATATAAAAGATTTCTGAACATCTTTCACAAGATGTAATAGAAAGGTCAAAGCACTGTTGGATATACAAATCTATGCTGATTTCATTATAATAATACTTTGACTTAATACTGATATCATCAATAAAATAAAATAAAATAAAATTTAGTCATCTTTTGAGCTTGTAATCCATAAAGTACAAAGAGACGGTCTCATTCCAAAAAGATTGAAGCTCTTTGATGGGCATTTAGATCTGTGAACAGAGCTACATCCTTTATCAAAGGGACAACATCTCTGAATAAAGGAAGGCAAAACCATCCTTGGTGTTATGTAAAAGTATTTCTTTGTGAGGATACATGTAGATTACTGCTCAGTTTAGGCACCTCTATGTGTTAATGTGTGTCACCACCTATTCAATGGAAAGTACATATTTCTTCAAAGTAACCTAGGGATTTTAGTCCATTTTTAAATGGACTAGGCATATAGGTGCTTTGAAAGTGATAGTAAATAAATGTCCTTTTTATTTATTTATTTATTTATCTATTTATTTATTTATTTATTTATCTCTTTCTGACAACAAACTATGTAGACTGGCAATGCCCACAAAACTTTCTCAAAGTTTGGGGACAGACATATTGATTCATACAGCTGAAAAAGTAAGAATAAAATACTACTGATCACATCACCAGGTATTTTTAAGTTTCTTTTAGCCCCTTGATCCTTCAGAAAGTTGCTTAATTCAACATACTTCTAATCACACAGTAACCAAGTCCAAAACTTTAAAGGTCCCAAAGTATTTTCTGCATCTAATTGAGGAAGAGTAACTGTAACAAAAACCTCTGGTATATTAAGCGCAAGAATCGCCAGAACAGACATCTAAAATGAACTTCAAACTCAGAAAATCCTGTCCAATCACAAACTTCTTCCAGATAGCATGATTAATTTATTATTAATTTATTGATCATGATAGATCTTCCAGAAAAAAAAAGAAAAAAAAATCTTTTTGTTTTGTTTTGTTTTGTTTTTACAACCTCAGCAGGAAGAAGGGAACCTGATCTGAACCACGGGCTTTCAGATAATACTGAAACAAGAATACAAACAGAAAAGAAGTAGCAATGGTAACTTTGAAAATCTGACACATTTAAGAGGAAGAAAAATTAGTGTATCATACCTTAAGGAGCAATGTGAGCTTATGATGCTTAGTGTGTTCTGTATTTAAAAGCAAACAGAAACCGGGTGGCACTTGAGTTTTATAGCTACATGTATATTGCTATATTTACAGTAAAACATAGCTCATGGGAACCCAGTTGTGCCATGTATTTTTCTGTTGAGCTAAGACAGTACTTTTGGTTTAGTTTTCTATGGTAATCAAATTGTATTACCTCACAGGAAAAGACGCGGTACATCATAAATCTGTTCTCATTTTTGTATAAGTGTAGAGGGATTCTTCACCACAAGTGAGAACTGCAATAATGTCCTCACACTCAGCATTGCTCAGGTGTTATATGCATTTCTAGAAAGTAAATACCACTTAACTTTTTCCATAACATGAAGAGGTTTAGTCTGTTTGAGAGATGTACACCAGAGCATACATATTTTAAAAATCACAGAATAAAAATAATAAAGAGTACAATAATTATTTATGATTAAATGAATAATTTATTCTGTAGAAAGGAGTGAACTATAGAGTTCAGTAACTCCAGAGTTAAAGTGTTCATTTCTCACATATTATGAAATATCTCCAATAAATTCAAGTAATTATGCTATTAAGCAGTTCCTCATCTATCGAATTAATTAAACTTTATGTTCATTTCATAACCTCTTTAGACACCCTCAGTTACTGCAGATTTAATCCTCTGAACCTTTCTATATTTAGTTTTCTGAAGACTGACTAAGACCAATCACTCAGTGCCATAAGAATTAGATTGTTTTCTCACTTCATTATACTATTCATTTCCTACACATGCCACCTCTTTTTTTTTGTATCCTGGGCTGTGAAATCAGGCAACTTGTGTTAAAAACTCCAAAAGTTCTATAAATGGAAAGAAGTATTCCACATGTATAGGAGATTTTGTCAGATTACAATATATTGTTGCTGATTTGTTTTTTTTTCACTTTCTTTCAAGGGCTGTGTAATTTTCTTGCTTAACACCTTCTAAGATTAATATCAGTAATACAGTTAATTAGAATAAAAAATAAAAAGTAAAAAAGAGGAAAAAGAAAAGATGAGCTCTGTCTTCTCACCAAAAGGCAACAAATATATATTTTCCCAATATTTTCCTGTCTGTCACTACTGCTTGCTAAGACTGTTGAGTATCTAAAGAAAAGATGCATATGTGTTTATACCAGATGGCATAAAGCTTATTTAAGTGTCTGACTTTCAGCATCTATCTCATCAGTAAGAGAAGTAAACATGTAATTGTGTATAACATTGAAAAAAGAGATTATTACATGTTATGTGAAGACAAACAAAGAAACCAGAAAGCAACTGACCTCTATCATTTTGCTGTCTTGACTTTTTATCACATTATTCATTTACATTACTTGTTGCTCTGCCTGGGGAGGAGAATTAGTGACCCATACTTTGGGATAAAAGGGATGGTGACAGGGAAACTGCAAAATCTGTGTCTCTTTCTGAAAGAGAAGGTAATCCATTTTGCACCATTTTCAACAGGAGGACAACTCCTACTTATCTGCAATTCATATGTTTATTGTGTTGGCAGCCAGCTAGACATTCAGCTCAACTTCACACATGTAATTATTTTCTTTTGGGGGAAAGATCAGAGCTACATATATATATAAAGCTAGAAATGAATACTAGAGTATTCAGTACTAGAGTACTAGAAATGAATAAGTGAGAAACCGAATCTGATACTGAATTTCTTAATGCAAATAGTAACTGCAGTTATACTATATTGTTCCTAGCAAAGAAATTTAACAAAATCTTTAGTTGAACAAAATTTCAGTTCAGCAAAATTTTCAGCTTGTTAGTTGAACAAGTTATTATCGTTTGTCCTCAGGTCTATCTTTATTCAATAACATGTTAAAATCATATACATACATTAAGTATTGCTAGATAAGAATAGAAAGACAACATCCTTATGTGCTCTGATTTTTAACAATTCAGCATTTTCTGAGTTACATGGGAGCAAAAAAGAAGCCTTAACTGAAATGGGAAGGATATTTTATTTGCCTCACTGTAATACAGAAATGACTGAATAAGTACTGGAGAAAAATTCAAGGCTTTCAAAAAGTTACGGCTAATTGAAAAAACAAGGGATATATAAGTAAAGACTTGGAAAAAATTAGCCATTTCTGTCAGTGCAATTAATATTCTTATTATTCTGCATAAAACACAAACAACCAAAGAACTATTTAGATGCCAAGACAGGTTATGAAATTTTAGGTTCTTCATATCAAACTGTAAATAAATGACTAGAAATACTTATTAAGTGTATTTTCCTTTCAGTTTCTGGAGACCCTATATTTTCTTAACAATTCAGATATTTTATCTATATTTTTATCAGGAAAGATTTATGAGATGTGAGATAAAATTTTCAATTTCATTAAACTTGAGAAATATATCATACAATCAATTTTTCAGCAAAGTGTCTCACCTTCAGAGATTGACTGGGATTTATTTTTGTAAATACTTTTTTCTATTCCACAGGCAAAGGAGGAGAATTTCACATTTTGTGGAAAACTACTTCCTGACAATTTTTAAATCATGTATTTATCATGTTTTGTCTTATTTGCATGGGAACTTGATTTATTTGTTTTTTTCTCTGATGGCAAGTTCCTGTAGGTTTACAATAACTTTGCATGCTGTCTGTTGGTTTATTAGATTCTAATTCATACCATATTTACTGCTAAACATGCTGTAATTCTAAAAAAGAGCAAAGCTGGCAGCAGACACAGACCAGCAAGAAGGAAGTTTTTCTCTTTCTGAACTGTATAATCTGGAAAGGAAGAAACACAATGCTGGTCCTATCATGCTATGACTTATTGTGTTTATCACAGCTTTTTTCCAAGCATAATATCAAAAGTGGAACTTGCGACAACCATGAAAAAACAGGGTTGCAGTGTACATATTGGCATGTGATGTTCTCACTCTGGGAAAGGTTTGTGCCTAATTCTGGAAGCAGCTATTAAACAAGACCTAGATATATAACAAGAATATTATGTGCTGCTTTGCACAGTAATACAAATGGTGAGTTAAAATCACTAAACTTCATTTCCCATTTAGTATATTTATCTATATAAGGGAAGAATCTGTAAATCCATGTGTTTTCTTCTAGGTAACTGTTTCTACATAACTCTGTTAAAGAAGGCACATAAAAATATTTATATTATTTTTTATTTTATTTTATTTTATTATTTTGTTTTGTTTTATTTTATTTTATTTTATTATTTTTTACTGAGTATTTCTGTCTAGGTGACAGAACAGGGTCTTCAAATCACCAGATTGCAACCACGCTTTAATCAGCAAGATTCTCAAGGAGACTGAGTATCCAGGCAACCATGCAGAAAAGAAGCAGCAAAGGAAATTGTTCAACTCTGTTGTTGGATAGAGGAGACCTTTGGAAACTTGGAATTAATGTAGATTAAAAGTAAAACAGGGGTCTTTCAAGTCTGTCTGGCTGCAGTAGGGCTGTGTGCAGGAACCTAGGGTCAGCTTTCTGCCCAGGAAGCATAGACCTTCTCCAGAAGAAGCAACGTCATGCATTTCTGCTGATGCCATCTTCAAAACATGTCAAGTCCACTTCCCCCTGTTCCTTCTCAGCTCCTCTGAACTCCTTACATAGAATGAAAGCTGGAACTGAGACCTGTGGCACACCACCAAAGTCTGTATTTTCAATGGTACTTAGGCAATCTTCACAGCTTAATGTGTGTTAAGAAATTCACAGCCATGTGTGTCTTTTGTAGTTTTTCTAGATCACAGCAATATGTATTTCACACATACTTACCCACTGAGCATGTAGAAGTATCTAAATACACAGTTACCATAGCTTTTCCTCATATTTACTACAGGGAAAAGAAGAAATGATTTGTGCTTGTTGCTACTGTTACATTTCCAACAGTGATGAGAGTGGAACTATTTCATATTTACTTAAATGTTATTTAGAGTGAGATTTCTTCTACAGAACCTAAAAAATGTCTCAGAATCTCTAGCAATAGATTACGCCCTGCCTGAGAGCAGAATATAACTCCAGTATATCACAAGAAAGCATTCTTTTCAGCTTTGCTGGAAAGTATCACATTTGGTCAAAATATTTGCTGTTCATCTAGGTCCCTTGAGAGTAGTATTGTACAATAAAACCGTCTTTTTTTTTTTTTTTTCCCAGCTGATTTTCTGATCCAGTGAATTACCTTATGAAAGCTTCAGTAATACAAGATACTAGAACTAGTCTTAGTAATTTAATTAAGTTTACTGTTAAAATAGCTAAAGATTTAATGCATTTGTTCACAAGAAAAAATACTGATTCAACATAGCACAAGCTGTAGGTCTGTAAAGTCCGGTAAGGGGTGACCGTAATAATATGCACTACAGCAGGACAATTCCCCAGGCCTAGCAACAACTGCAGTTTTTTGGAAAGTAAGATACTCAGATTGACTTTCCAGTTGACTAGAAATTGTTCCAAAGGCAGATGCCTTCACATGACCTGTTTACCCCCAACCTCATCCAGGACCCTTCTATGCTGTTATGTACCTAAGCTTGGGGTATTTGTATATGTAAATCATCCCCAAATGTGTCACCCAGCTCTTTGTTGGCTCCTGAAATGAGCAAAAAAGAGCAGAAGCAGCTGAACAGAAGTCAAATATGCAGCATGGCAGGAATGTGTTTCTCAAGGAGGATCAGCCTTGCAATGTGTCAGGACTGCTCAGATGAGTCTGGAACTTTAACATGGTAAGAAATCAAGACAGAGAGCCTGCTGTGCTCTGAAGAATAAAGTTGAAGGATCTGGTTAGCAAGACCTGGAGCAAGGAGAGGAATGAAAGCCCACAGGCATCGGCTGGAAAATGTGCACATTGTGGAAACAGGTAGTAAGCTTTATGGAGAGAAACCAAGAGGGAAGGTGCAAGACAGTCATAATGTGTCAGTCACATTCTGAGAGACCTACCTGTAGTAGCATTTGAAAGGCATGCATTGTCCTCCTGGCCTTGTTGAATTCTCCATGCTTCAGTTTTCCATTTATCAAATTCAGGTGAGCCCGTGGGTTCACGTGGTTCAGTCATATATCCAAGCCTGACAGCTGTATTGACCAGCAATGTGTCCAGTACCTTTTACTTTCAGCTGAAATAGCCAACTACACACACAGCTGCCTCATCTATAAACAGAAAGTCTATAAATAATATGATTATAGCAATGAACACAACAGAGCTTCCATCTCTATGCCAAGTGGGAGGGGATGCTCTCAAGATTTTGGAGGATAATTCTCCTCTCTACAGAAAGACATGAGCTCTTTGCTATTAATTTCACCATCAAAGATGTTTCATCATGAAAGAGTTTTTGTTTCACCGATGTATTATTTTTATATCCTAAATGGTTCTTAATGACTGTCTATGGCCTAAGATGCTAAGGATATGGAAACTCAATTTATGCCTCAGGGGTCTGATAGTGGCAAATTGTACTATCATGCAAAAAGACATCTGGGCTTTTGCTTTGTTATGTATTGGGAAGAGACTTTGTAGGGGTGTACAGCTATAATTTTCTGAATTCCTTTGAAGGAAGTATATCCACTGGACAAATGTTGTTTTCTACAACTAGAAAAGTTTTCCCTGTAAAGTACAGTATCTTATATTACTCTAAAACTTACAAGAACTATCATAGCTGGAGGTAAGATGCCATGGCAGCTACTATTCTGAGTCTCAGCAAAAGAAGAGATTAACAGAATGTTTGAATAAATAGAAGTGCTTCTATAAGAAGACAGAATAAATGATAGCAATTGAAATGAATTCTGAGACTGCAGTCTACAATCTGGTCCTATAAACATCTTGATACAGCAATTAATACAATTCTTATCTGACTCTTTGTATGAAAATGTCCAGAAGCACCAACATTAATGAGAAGATAAAGTCTTTCTTAAAAGATTTGGTGTGAATTAATTCTATGCTGTGAGGAAGTCAAGTGTCATCAGGTTTCTTTACACATTTGTAAAAATTATAAAGGAGATACATTTACAAAATCTGACTTTTTTTTTTTTGCTAATTTGTTTGCATCAGAAAGATTTAGAGATGTAATTAGCATTCTTTATCTTGTAAAATGAACTAAATAAAAATGGCTTGCATTTACTTTTAGCAAAGTACTCTTTTAATTTTTACAATACGAAATAGCTGTGCACAACGGCTGAAGAATGTATTTTGCTAATGTTGTTGGTGGTCCCTTTCTGATTTTCCTTCATAGTTTACTGTACCTAGAGTTCACCCCAAGAGACATCTATTTTCTCATTTTCTATTCTCCAACAGCCTTATCAAATCTTTTTTTTTTTTTAGTAACTGAGTCATTAGCCCATCATTCCTATGTATTATTTAGTGAGTTCCCCCTCTCTCCACATAGTTTCATATTGAAATACATATATATGCACTTTATGCACTGAAGTCCTTTTCATTCTTAAAGCAGTGGTGTCATTCTGCCTAGGGCTGGTTAGCGACTGATCTGTGGTAAATCAGTTCAGTCAACCACAATGCTCTTCAGGAGTGAAAGGTGTCTTCTTGTGTAAGAGGTGTGAGTGTTAAATCACTAGCACTTTGCATCAGTATTAAAGAATAAAAAAGCTGATTCTGTCATTCTTATCTTATAGAGCTTCAGCAGTATTTAATGGCAGAAATCTGCAATGTTATTTATTAGCTCCACTAACCCAGGGGTTCTTTTTCATTTTAGTCAGCAAGCTGTGAATCACCTACTGGGCATCTGACATGTACTGCAGGACTTCAGGGATTTAAGACAAATTAGACTCAGTTATTAGAGTCTCATCCTAGAACCTGTGTTTGTTTATAGGCTACTTAGCTGCTATGAGTAGAGATTTACAAAATAAAAATTATTTTACATGTACATAAAACACAAATTTACTAAAACAGACTGACTAATGAAGTTAACTCCTGGAATTACTCTAACTACTGAAACACAAAGCCTCCTTAATTGTGGTAATGAGATACTTGATGAGAGCCAGGGCACTTCTGGAGGCACAAGCATGTCTTTTAATATCATAAGTATGCCTGCTGGAACACCATGGTGTTGAAGCACAAGTAGTCTCTCAAGATATTTTCCATTTGCCTATGCTTTGCATCACACAGAATTTCTTCCTCATGACAGGAATACTTATGACATGGGCCGTGGGCTCTGTGAGGAAGCTTATAGATGAGCTTGTAGATGATAACAAATCAACCTTTTTTTTTTCTCCTTTCAGAATTTTATACCTAAGGACAAAAAAAAAATAGTTTTGAAAGTTTTTAATATTTTTAAAGTATTATTGATTATTAAAATGATAGTGTCTTAAATGAATAAATAAAACTCTGAACGTTATGTTTGACTCTGTCAGCCTCTCTCCACCTTTTCATGTAGTTATTGTAGATCACAAGATTCAGAGAGGCATCTTCTTGGGATCTACAAGTTGCCTAAACCGATCACTCTGTGATGTCTGATAATGTTTGAATGGCAGTGTTTGAAACTTGCAGATTAGGTGCTGGTAGACATAGCAATAATATGTCTGTGGCAACTGTAATTCTTACCAACACACAAACCAAAGTATGAGATGAAAATCATTAATTCTTTACCACTTTGAAATGTCAAATTGTCTAATTACAGTCTTTATTAGACATATCTCTTTATAGAGATATGCAAAATAAAATAAACACCACACATTTTAATTATACTAAGCACACAAAAACTTGGTAAAGAACATGATCTTCCAAATATAATTGTTGTTACGTATATTAAAACTGTGCCAATGAACCCTAATCAAAGATAGCTTTCTCCTGATAATAAAATGTAACATGGGAGGGACACTTGCTGCCCCAGATAGCTTCAGAGGAAAGTGTCAAGAAAACAAACAAACAAAGAACAACAATAACAACAACAAACATAGCAGATGAACCACAGGTGGAAGTTATAGAAACAAATCTAGAAACAGCATCACACTGGTGTAAGCAAGAGCAAGACTGCAGGTTTCTGTAGCATATAATTACTATGTCTTTTTCTAAACAGTATTCTCTATGTCAGAAATAATAAAGTCCTGGTCTTCTGAGATACGTGACTGCACAGAGGCATAAGAGGCCTCAATGTACTCATACTCACATTTTAGACTGATAACCATGACTGGGAAACAGTGCTAGAAGCTATGCAGAAACAGCTGATAAACAGCAGAAACAGACATAAATGTCAAGCTTTGCATTTTCATTTTGATACACAAAGAACAGTAATCCTTCACTCAGTGTCCTAGTGACAAGATTTATTGCATATATTGCAGGCGACCTAAAATGGTTTGGGGTTGCAGTATTCCGAGAAATAGCAAATGAGAGATCTCAAGTGTATGAATAAAGTAGAAGAGAAATTAGATTTAGGTTAGACATTGGGAAATAATTTCTAGCTGTAAGGACAGATGAGTGCTAGGATTCATTGTGTGGGTACACTGCGCAAGGTCTCTCAATGGCAATCTTTAAGTACAGGTTAGAGAAATGTCTGTCAGCAACTGTTCTGGGAAAGCTGCGGATCTTGCTAGAGGGAAGTTAGATGGCTTAGATTATACTCCCAGCCTTATTCCATGAATGATTTTGTGATGTGGCCCGCAAAAAAATGACAAAGGGAAGATTTTTTGTGTGTGTGTGTGTTAAATTCTAATTATGGACATAGTAAATAATATGCTTTCTAAATATGCTTTGAAAATATTACTGGTCATTAATGGACCATTGTAAAATCCTGATCTATTAGCACAACAACAAAACTTTTATAGTAGTGGTAGTAGGATGCGAGCCACATGATGGTATGTGCCTATCATATTGCCAAGCAAATATGTTCCTATTCAATGGATTCCATGGCTTTGTCATTAAATGTGCCATCCTGTGCTCATTTTATGGACAACTTGGAAGATTCTCACTTATTAAAAAAAACACACAAGTCATGTATCAAAAAAGAGATAATTTTTTGGTCATAAAATCTTTTTTTCTCATCCTGAACTTTCACAGATTTACGCTACATGAATTTCACTTCATCTTTCAACATCCTAAAGCAGAACGTAGTCCAAGTGCCAAATGTCACCAACCTTCATAACATATTCTTTTGTTTTTGATCCATAAATTGGCCAATTCACTCAAAAAGTTCTATATCAAATTCATATTATATTTTTTGAAAAACTGGTCTTAGATTTGAGTTTGACATGAAAATATAAAGTAGAAATTTCACACCAAGGTTATTTTGCGCATCTCTCTTGAAACAAGCTATTTATACTACCTGATAGGAT
This sequence comes from Anser brachyrhynchus, assembly GCF_964034855.1. Lineage (NCBI taxonomy): Eukaryota > Metazoa > Chordata > Aves > Anseriformes > Anatidae > Anser > Anser brachyrhynchus. Next base: position 12,489,030 of record NC_137695.1, read on the forward strand.
CACCAAAAATTCCTAACTTTTTCCTAATTTTCCATAACTTTGCACCTATTTCAGTGAAACCAAAATCATATTATTCAGCTGGGTCACACATTAGAAAATATTAAAAACCAAAGAAAAACAACTTTTTATGTATACAACTACCATGGGCAGTGTACAGCACTATCCCAGTGTATTCATTATGTCTTTTCTGTCAGATGTTTCAGCGTGGGAGAGGAGGGCAGATAAGAGCTTACCACAGCTGTAGTGTTCCTGCGTAGATTTTCAGGCTAATTTAAATACACAACAAGGCAGTGGCCTTTGCATGGTGAGTGTTTCTGACCTGAACTTTCTCTCTGTGGGTGTGTATTTAAACCCTGCCAAATCAAACCTTGTGATGTGTCAGCACAATATATGGCAGAATTCCAGTTAAAACAAATATAGAAGTGTGGTACCTATAACCATTCGATGAACCTACAACAAAAGAAGCTGATACGTATGACTTACATAGAATGCTTATAAAGAGCAGAACAGCTCCAGATGATAATCTGAAAGCTCACTAATGTACAACTAATTATATACTTTTCAGAAATGCCACCCAGTCTTTTCTTTTAGTCTCTGTGAAAGCTCTGTCAGTGGCAATATGTTTGAAAGACAAAATAAGAGAGAAGGTGACCAGAAACCTTTAGAGAAACCTCCTTAAAGAAAGGATGTAACTTGACAGTCACAACTGAGGTGGTTAAAGCACATTAACCTGAGTTTTTCCCCTTTGGCCTCTGCATTATTTATATTAACTTTATTTCTTATTGCACTGGTTTTTGCTTAGTTATAAAGTACATAATCAGAAGACATAATGCTAATTTATTATCTTGCTTTAAATTATCTGTACTGGCCTCGGAAACAGCCATTTACCTGCTCTGGACCATTTGTTTGGTACTTAATAAATGACAAAGCAGGTTCATGAAAGGTGCTGTGATTGATTGCAGGAAATGGTCTTCTACAACAGCAGTATTTGTCTGAAGACATCTTGAGAATTAGTAATAAGTATAGATAGGGGAGATGGGTATTTTAGCTCTATAGGGCAAATTAGAAGCTGGTGTTTTTAAGAATAGAATCAGAACACTAGTACCCATTTTCAATTAAAATGAACATCCTTATCTCCTCAATAGAAGTTGTATTCCATAAAACGTGCAGACTTATTACTCAAAAGCAATTTTAAAAATGAGGAATAGCTGAAGATAAAGATTAAAGATATATGATCTTAAATGTTACTGACACATGGATTGCATGCTGCTGTATAAATATATAGTAAACTTAGGGTGAGTATTACAAAAGAGTATGAGAACACCAAAATTGTGCTTTACACATCATATTCCCCTTACTAACTTTTCAATTTCCCAGTTAGTGAAAACTGATCTTTCCTACCTGAATTCCTCACACAGAATGCTGGGCAGACCAGCTGCTTCACCAGGATTTTGAGGTGATGCCACACAGGTGGGATTTGTCGTCTCTGTTGCGCTTCAGTTGTCATTAACATGACAGAAAATACTGTGCTGTGAAACACTGCCCTGTGATGTTATTCAGCAGAAGAAAGGTGTGATTCAATCACTTATTGCACAACATATACAACAGTGCAAGTTGTAAGACAGTTGAAAATCCAGCTCTGCTTTTGTTAGACCAGGCAATCAAAATTCCTCTTGATGTGTTCATTACAGCAGTCTTTACAACCAGTGTTTGCTTTTCTTATTGCTAAGAAGAAAGGATTTGCTCTCTAGCGATTGAATATATATAGCTGCACGGTACCGAGTACTCCTTCTGGACAGCATTTAAACTTGGTGCTATAAGCAAAGTTTCAGTCAATTCCAGTCACTCAACAGCAGTTCATTACATAATGCAAAAAAAAAAAAAAAAAAGTGATCTACATACAAAAATGGGGACAAGACAAAGCAGGATATTTCAATAGAAAGCACTATTTTCTAAAGGGTCTCTACATATCAACTGCATATTGGTAATAGATTTGTGAACATAGGGAGAAAACCTACATGAGAGAAAATAAAGGTCAAAAGGACCAGCGTATGGTCCTAAGGAACAGGGAGGATGGCGAGATGTGTATTCTTATTAGAAATATTAGGATAATTACTACTTAAAAACTTAAATAAAAGTGCCGTAATGTCATTTCCATTCTCTGTTTTCATAAGCCAACTGTGCTTCTCAACCTACAGTAAGCATATTCATAATTATAAATGGCAAAAAAAAGACATTTTTCTCTTCATAGAAAAATGTGGGTGGCAGCTTACCTCTTACTGAGGCAATCTATGTCTTAATTTTTAGCTAATAATGTCCTGGAGAAATACAGGACAGATGAGAAACAGTCTGTTTATATTTTCATGTATGCCACTTCAATGCAAATGTTACAAGCCTAGCAGTAAAATAAATGAGGGGAAGCTGATGATATTCAGTCTTCCACAGTTGTCACAAGTCCTGCTGTCTTATTGCAGCTGATGTGCTTCTTTAGGCCGACTGGTGCCTAGTTCATCTTCCAGACTACTCTAAAACCGGTCTATCTCTACAGACTCCTACAGATCTGCTATTTTATATTTGTTTAACTGAATTAGGTATTAGAAACAAAAAAAAGAGGATCTTTTCTTTCTTCTTTTCTTTTTTCTTTTCTTTTCTTTTCTTTTCTTTTCTTTTCTTTTCTTTTCTTTTCTTTTCTTTTCTTTTCTTTTCTTTTCTTTTCTTTTCTTTTCTTTTCTTTTCTTTTCTTTTCTTTTCTTTTCTTTTCTTTTCTTTTCTTTTCTTTTCTTTTCTTTTCTTTTCTTTTCTTTTCTTTTCTTTTCTTTTCTTTTCTTTTCTTTTCTTTTCTTTTCTTTTCTTTTCTTTTCCTTTTTCCTTTTCTTTTCCTTTTTCCTTTCCTTTCTTTTTTCCTTTCCTTTCCTTTTTCCTTTCCTTTCCTTTTTCCTTTCCTTTCCTTTTTCCTTTCCTTTCCTTTTTCCTTTCCTTTCCTTTTTCCTTTCCTTTCCTTTTTCCTTTCCTTTCCTTTTTCCTTTCCTTTCCTTTTTCCTTTCCTTTCCTTTTTCCTTTCCTTTCCTTTTTCCTTTTCCTTTCCTTTCCTTTTTCCTTTCCTTTCCTTTCCTTTTTCCTTTCCTTTCCTTTTTCCTTTCCTTTCCTTTTCTCTTGGATAAAAGGCAAATTGTTGAAAATTTGCCCTGTTTCTTGTTTACATGATGTTTTTGTGCCTCCTAATTAAATTGAGACACTAAGACCATGCCCTCAAAATGCAAATAACTAGAAGCGTATTTCTCCCAGCCTAACTTCTGATAGCTTTTGGGTCTTGATGCTATTCAAAGTTCAGAACTGTAAGATGCAAAGTCTTATTCTAACTCCATTTAGCAGTCAGTGCTCATGTTGCATTACAAAAGCATGTACTGAGAAAAGAGGGCAACATAGCTTCTGTTTCAGAAGATATCACTTCCTATTTTGGGTAATACTGAGAAACTGTGATCTTTTTCTTTTTCCCCTGGGAAACATTCATTTTAAAGAAGGATTTTGAAGGAGAGTCAAAGCCACTGAAGTGTTAAAGTCAACAATGACAAAATGGCAGCTCTTGCATCTGTAGAATTATAAGAAGGTGATGGTTAGATTTAAAGAAAACAAGAAAGAAAAAAATCAATCCACAAAACAGATTTAAAGTAGAAATATAGAATAGAATAGAATGGAATAGAATGGAATGGAATGGAATGGAATGGAATGGAATGGAATGGAATGGAATGGAATAGAATAGAATAGAATAGAATAGAATAGAATAGAATAGAATAGAACAGAACAGAATAGAACAGAACAGTTGGAAGGGACCTTCAAAAATCACCAAGTTCAACTTCCTGACCTTTAGCCTCAAGTTTAGCCAAAAGTTAAAGTACATTAATGAGGGCATTGTCCAAGAGTTTCTTGAACATTGACAGACTTTGGATGTGGGGCATCAACTACTTCTACCCTCACATCAAAGATTTTTTTCATAAAGGCCAGCTCGAACTTCCCCTGGTGCAGCTTTGTGCTGTTCTTACGCGTCCTGTCATCAGTTACAAGGCAGAAGAGACCGACACTGCCCTCTCTACTTCCCCTCCTTGCGAAGTTGTAGAGAGCAGTGAGGTTGCCTCTTAGTCTTCTTTTCAGCAAACTAGACAAACCCAAGTGTCCTTAGCCTCTCCTCACAGGACATGCTTTACAGCCCTTTTAGCAGCTTTGTTGCACTCCTCTGGACACTTTCAAGCTTTGTTGCACTTTCTGCTACTTTTTGTATTGTGGAGATCTGAACTGTCCACAATACTGAAGGGGAGGCCGCACCGATGTGAAATATAGTGGGAGAATCCTCTCTTTTGACTAGCTGGTGATGCTGTGTTTAATGCACCCTCAAATGCAGTTTGCTCTCTTGGCTTCCAGGGCGCGTTGCTGGCTCAAGGTGAGCCTGCTCTCAGCCAGCACCCCCAGGTCCCTTTCTTCTGAGATGCTCTCCAGACACTCCCCTTCCCATCTGTACCTGTGCCCAGTATTTCTCTGTCCCAGGTGCAGCACCTGGCATTTGCCCTTGTTGAATTTCATGTCATTGCTGATCTTCCAGTGCTCTGATCTACCTAGATCCCTCTGTAAGGCCTAACGTTCCTCCAGAGAATCAATGGCACCTCCTAGTTTAGCGTCATTAGCAAATTTGCTGAGGATGCATTCCACTCCTGCATCCAGATCATTGATAAAAATGATGTCAGGAGATAGCCCTAGAATTGAGCCCTGGGGAACTCCGCTGATGACCATCTGCCAGACAGATGTATCCCCTTTTATTATAACTCTTTGAGCTCTACACTTCAACCAGTTCATCACCCAGAATAGCCTGAACCTGTTCATCTCACAGTTGGACATTATCTACAGGAGGACACCATAAGGGACAGTATCAAAGGCCTTACTAAAATCCAGAAAGATTACATCTGCCACCTCTTCATCCACCAAGTGGGTGACCTTATCGTAGAAGGAGATCAAATTACTAAGGCAAGACTTTCCCTTGATGAACATATGTTGACTATACCTGACAACAGCATTGTTCTTTAAATAAATGTCTTTCAATATCTCCCAGGATAAATTTATCCATAGCTTTTTCAGGGACTGACATCAGACTAATAGGTCTGTAGTTTCCTGTATCATCTCTCATGCTCTTTTTGTAGATGAGTATAACACTGGCTAGCTTCCAGTCAGCAGATACCTCCCCAGACACCCATGATCTCTGGTAAATTGATGCAAGAATTCATGTGTTTAGATTAGACAGTTTTTACTAGATAAAACAAAAACTGCATGTGCAAGCAAAGCAAGACAAAGAATTCATTTGTTACCTCCCATCAGCAGGTAGGTGTTCAGCCACCTCTAGGAAAGCAGGGTTCGTCACACATGTAATGGTTTCTTGGGAAGACAAATGCCATCACTCTGAACATCTTCCCTTCTCCTCCTTCTTTACCCAAGCTTTTGTTGCTGAGCTTGACATCCTATGGTATGGGACGTCCCTTTGGTCAGTCTGGGTCAGCTGTCATGGTTCTGTCACCTCCAGCTCCTGGTGCATTCCCAGCCTCCTTGCTGGCAGAATGAGACGCTGAAAAGTACTTGGCTCTGTGTAAGCACTGTACTGCAACAACCAGAAACATTGGTGAGTTATCACCACTGTTTTCATCAAAAATAAAAAATACAGAATTGCGTGAACCTTTACAGAGAAAGTTAATTCTACTGCAGCCAAAATCATGATACTGGTTTTCAGTGCCTACAATGTCAAATGAAATGCATATAGCTTCCTTCCATGTGAGGGAGGAACAGAGGTGAACTTCAGCTCAGGAGCACAGGCTGACCACAGCTGGCAGAGCAGTGAGAAGGCTGCTGGAAGTGCTTGCAGAAACACTGGGAGGATAAATGCTCTAGAAAAAATTTAAACATCCTGTATGGCTTGAAAGCAACAGCCTGAGAGGAAGCAGAGGAAGGAGCACTGCTGCTTATAAATGAGATAATAAGCAAGCTGGAAGCTCTGGATGAAAGCAGCCATTACATGGCATTTTATTCTATGCTTGGATGCACTAAGTCTCTGATCAGTCTTCCTCTGTTGGCTGGTGAGGTCCAGCTCCTCATCACTCCTTTAACAGATCCAACATTTGTCTTAGATCTAAGTAGTCAGAAATGTCAGGGAGCTTACTGGAGCACCACACCCCTATTTATGCTTTCAACTTGTGTCATTTTATACAATTCCTATTCATACTTTGTGGTGGTTTTACCCAGCCAGACAGCTGAGATCCATGACAACTGCTCTCTTACTCGCCCTCCTCAAAGGGAAAGGGGAAGAAAATACGATGAAGAGGACTCAAGGGTTGAGATAAGGACAGGGGGATCACTCACTAATCATCATGACAGGCAAAACTGACTCAGTGTAGGGAGATTAGAGAAATATACTGCCTATTATTAATACAAGCTAGAGAAGTGAGAAATTAAGAAAACAAACTAAAAACACCTCCCCCCCATCCACCCTCTCCCAGCAAGTGGCACAGGGGAATGGGGAATGGGGGCTGCCGTCAGTCCATGACATTGTGTTTCTGATGCTCCTTCACAGGCACTCTCTGCTCCCGCTCCAACTTGGGTCCCTCCCACGGGATGCCGTCCTTCCCAAACTGAGCCTGCGGGGGCTGCCCACAGGCAGCAGCTCTTCAAGAACTGCTCCCACACGGCTCCATACCACAGGGTCCATCCCCCAGGAGCAAACTGCTCCAGCACGGGTCCCCCACAGGTGGCAGCTCCCCCCAGACCCCCTGCTCCTGTGTGGGCTCCTCTCCACGGACTGCAGCTCCGGCCTGGGACCTGCTCCTGCGGGGGACTCTCCATGGGCAGCAGCCTCCTTCAGGCCACATCCACCTGCTCCACCGGGGGCTCCTCCACGGGCTGCAGCGTGGAGATCTGCTCCGTGTGGGACCCATGGGCTGCAGGGGGACAGCCTGCTCCACCAGGGGCCTCTCCACAGGCCGCAGGGGAACTTGTGCTGCGTGCCTGGAGCACCTCCTGCCCTCCTGCTGCACTGACCTTGGGGTCTGCAGGGCTGGTTCTCCTCGCTCTCCCAGCTGCTGTTGCGCAGCAGCTTTTTCCATTTCTTAAATCTGCTCTCACAGAGGCACAGACAAAGTCACCTATTGGCTTGGCTGTGGCCAGTGGTGCGTCTGTTTGGAGCCAGCTGAAACTAGCTCTGATCTAGCATGGGGCAGCTGCTGGGCTCTTCTCACAGAAGCCACCCCTACAACCCTCCCGCTACCATAACTTTGCCACATAAACCCACTACACGCTTCCTAGATGCTAGCTGTCATGGATCTAGGTAGTGAAAATATATCGATCAATGCAGATTTCTCCTTCATACCATTTCATACAGTATAACATAGCCACAGTAGGTATAGCACAACAGGCTAACTGGAAATATTATGACCTGAACTACACTGAACTTGAAATATGAGATGGTCCGTGCAAGAAATTCCTAGGGGATAGCTATAACTGGAAGTAGATACAGTTGGGGCTTTTCCTCAGTGCAGGTTAGGCTGATTCCAAAATAAAGGAAGTTAGAGGAAATTACACAGGCAGAGAGAATTTAAAGGAAGTAAACTATGACACTTGGTAGCAAATTCAAAAAAAAACGTTATGATTTGTATTAAAGAAGTGGGCATAGTTCTGATTTAGACTTTTCCTTGCACCTAATGTGAGTATATTATTCCTTTATTTTCTTTCTGAAGGTCAAAACTGACCCTGCTTTGATGGAGAGATTGGAGCATAGACTTCATGAGGTCCCTTTCAGCCTGAATTATTCAAAGATAATTCTGTGTTTGTTCTAAATATTTTGAATTGTGAATTACACCAGATGTTGAAAGACTGCACTGACTGCCACCCAGACAGGACAAGTGTTTAATCTTTTTCACTGGTCCCACTCCCATCGCCAAGGACATCACCATTAGTCCAGCAAATTACTGATGTTCCCAGTACAACTGACCCTCACTCTTTCTCACATGAGGCAGAGTCCAGTTGTGTTTAACCATCTCTCTCAGTCCAGATACACTTCTTTTCAACAACATTTTATTGTATCACTCACATCACTGCTCAGTAAAAAAAAAAAAAAAAAAAAAAGGTTGAACAGAAATAATTTCTGAACCTCATGAGCAGGGAGACAGCATCACTAATAACAAGCAGAATGTGGGAAGAAGGTGAGTGAACTGCTTAGCCAGACATGCCTGAAATGTGTAACTGACGTGGAAAAGGGGGAAAAAACAAACAAACAAACAAAAACAAAACAAAACAAAACAAAAAACTGGTTGCACACTGCAACCAGGAAAGGAGTTCTGAAGATTTAATCTATTCTGCAACACACTTGAGTGTTCAGAGAGTTTCCGTATCACCTTTCACATTCTTAAGCTTTTTTTCCAAGGCTGTAAACTCTGTTTCAGTTGGCTACATAAACGGGCGATCAGATCTTGGCAACCAACACACCAGAAGGTTCTGGAAATGACTTGTGCAGCCCACAAAGTAGTTATGGATGCACAAGGAAGACTAAGTTATACAGTGTACCCAAGTCCCACTTACAGACCAATGGTAAGTTGATCTGTTACTATACTAACAGCCCCATCAGAAAAACTCCAAGCAATTTTGCTGAAATGAAATAAGGCCCTAAAGATTCCTAACCCAACTGTAGCCTAAGGCTACATTTTTTTTTCCAGCTTTTCATACCAGTAGGAACCATTCATTCTACCCTTCTCAACTAAAACAACAAATGAAAGAGCTGAAAATCAATTGCCCTTCAGATATATTTCCATTGAAAGGAATTTCCCTGTATTATAACGTAATGGAAGAAGACTATGCAGTATTAACTTTTATACAAATATGTTTTGTATATTTGCTAAAGTGTCCATGAAAAAAAAAAAAAAAGTTAAAGTTCACACAATTTTGAGCAGTGCTTCATTTCTGTTGTGTTCAAAATGTCTTCCATCTGTGCCGTTACAAAAGCTGAGGAAAAAAAAGCCATGCCACAGCAGTTGCATAGACCATGGATTAGTATTCGAAGTATTCCTTCTTGCACAGCACTGACACTAAGGAATAGGTTGTCTTTTCAATGAGGCTTCAACGTGTTATTTGAATGGAAATAAATTCATTCAGAATTTTCTTCCATTCAAGATATTAATTGATTGACTTTAAGAAAAAAAAGTTATTCAACCCATCTAGCAAAGTTCTTCCATGCAGTATTCTTTCTAAAAAGATACATTCTTTATTACAATTCACACAGTAACATGAATAAAATAAAATCAGCTTGCATGAACATATATAAAAACATATATATTTTTTGCAAATAGGGAAACAGAGGAAAGATGAACTGAGGCTTGCCTCATATATCAGGATAAAGGACATCTCTGAGTAACATTAAAACTCATTGTTTTAAAAGTTGTGTTCTGTGGCCTTCTAACAGTACTTAATGGCCCAGACAACAGACCTAATTTAGTCAAAGGCTTACAAGTCTACTGTTAAAGCCATATGGCATTCTCTCTCTCTTTTCTTAAATGAGGGAGACTTTTTGCTTGAAAATAAACAAACAAACAAACAAACAAACAAAAAGTGTGCATTTTCAAATCAAGTTTTTACAAAAGAGAGTTGACCTTTCCTTAAAAATAAAAGTTATTTTTAATATTTTATGTAGAAAGCTTATTACAACATATGAATATTTTTTCTCATAGCAAAAAATCCACTCTTGAAATTGATATCAAAAAATTGATAACAATTTCAATATGTGCCAGTGATTTTTGTTAAAGCTTAAAGTGTGGAAATTGAGTTCAGTTTTAAAAGCTCTAAACAATACATCTGTAAAATGTACTTGGTTCTATTTCTGAATCCCTGTCCATGCAGTAATAAATTGCCTTAGCCAAAGACTTTTTTATTTTTATTTTTTTCTAAAAAGAACATTGGGTTATTATCATTGTTAAACCCTTATGTTATTTCCATCATTTCCCTGTGCTTGTATAGTTGTTCATTCATAAATGCCCTCACATGTATAAGTATTTTTTTCTCTTTGGTGTCAGTGGAGATTATATGTGTTTTTGTGAAGGAGGTGTTTAAAAACATCTTTGAAAAAGGCTCCTTTGGAGAATTTTGAAAGATTTTTCAGAAGGTTACTTTCTGGATTTTGCAGCCATATTACTGCCTGGGCAGATATCAGAAATACTGCAGAAATCATCTGATAGTTCAGCTTATTATTATTATTATTATTTCATTTTTTTATTTTTTTTTTTATTGTGAAGTTAAATTTCTATTTGGGAAGTACGTGGGAAATGAGGTTCCATGGTACTTCAAATAGTCCCTTCCTCCTATACATTCCTGTGAATTTCTTTCTGAGTGCTATGTGTGAGGAAATGTGTCAGAACACAAATGGTTTACCCGAAATAACGTGGGACATTTAGGAGTTTGCAGAATGCATGTCGCTAAGTAAAAGGGTTGTCTTATACATCTGTCTATAGCTGAGTTTCACAGCGTACCTCACATGTCACTGCTCAAAAGCATGCTTGCACATTCTTCACTTGACTCAGACGCATGCCAGAAAATACCAGTACCAACTGTTTTCTTTAGATCCTACTTTTTTTTTTTTTTTTTCTTTCTTGATGGGAGAAAACTCCACTGACAGATCCACTTGATAGAACTAAAAATCTTCCCAGCAGTTACATCCGTCTAGTGTCATCTCTGCCGTCAGCCACAGGGGACTGGTATGCTTTCTGTACATGTGTAGGGGATCAGGAAACACATTTCCCTGTCTTTCAGTACCCAAAAAAGCACACAGCAGAAAGGCAGGAACATGAAACAATTAAAGAAAAGTCTGAAAAAAAAACAGATTCTCTATTTCTGTTGAAAAGGAAAAAAAAAAAAAAAAAAAAGAACAAATCAAGAAGCTGGATGGCAGTCCTTCTTCCGTGTTGTAAGTTTACAGGCATTTTCAGATGTCAAGCTGTTCTGTAAGTTGACAGACAATAGCTTAGGGTTACCTAGGAAACTCCAACAACGATGATATTCTGGGCAGTCTTAATAAATGTTATTTAAATTAAAAAAGATTTCCACTCTTTTATGTGTGCAATTATGCTAATTAAATTGAAAGAGAACTCTGACATTTCCAATTAGCATTTACCACAAAAGGTATATATGCAAATATAACAGAAGGTAAATACTGATTTGAAAAACCAAAATACATAGTGTGGTATCATACTGCAGCAGCACAATTAGACAGAACATTATTGTCAAACTTTTCTTAACCAAAATAAAAGTTGTTTTCAATGTATAGCAGTTGCTGAGAGTCTATGTAAAACATCTGAAAATAAAAGCAAACCTTCCAGAGATGATATAAGCAAATGTATTAAAACGTATTCAAGATTGTGATGTAGTGCACTGTGTTTCAAAAAAGGTATATATATATATATATATATATGTATAAATATATTATTGCTGTAGTTCTTGGACTGAAATTATTTTTCAAAATACTTTAATAAATCACATATACTATTTGGGAAAAGGGAGGGGGAGTTAGCCTTTTATGGAAATGTTCTGGAACTTCTTTTTAAACTTCTGACAGTATATTTAGGTTTCTCAGTCACTGGAATGATAAAAAATACACAGTGAAATCCTGTCAATCCTACTGTAAAAAAGCCTGCAGAGGAAGACCATCTGGTTCACTCTGGTCACTGATTTGTGACACTACACTGCAAGACTAGCAGTGAAAGCATGACCAGATCGCCACTGATGGATCTAGTGGAATAATTTAAGAAGTTAGCTAGATGCCTTTGCTGGACTTTAGAGCATGGCATGTTCACTGTCTGCAAACTCCACCATTTCAGCTTGAACAGTGCAGTGAGGTGATTTGAGCTAACTTCATTGCCCTGACATGGATCAGTGTCCTGGTTCCAGTTAGGACAGAGTTAATTTTCCTCCTAGTAGCTGGTAGGGTGCTGTTTTGGATTAGGATGAGAAGAGCGCTGATAACATGCTGATGTTTTAATTGTTGCAGAGCAGTGTTTACACCAGGCCAAGGACTTTTCGGCTTCTTGCTCTGTCCTGCCAGCGAGCAGGCTGGGGGTGCAGCAGGAGCTGGGAGGGGACAGACCCAGGACAGCTGACCCAAACTGGCCAAAGGGGTATTCCATACCATCTGACGTCATGCTAAACAATATATAGGGGTGGCTGGCCGGGGTGGGGGGCCGGCTGCTCGGGGATAGGCTGAGCATCAGTCAGCGGGTGGTGAGCAATTGCATTGTGCATCACTTGTTTTCTTACACATTATTATTATTAATACTATTATCATTATCACTATTATTATTGTTGTTATTATTATTTTCCTGTCTTAATAAACTGTCTTTATCTCAACTCACAGGCTTCACTTTCCCGTTTCTCTCCCCCATCCCAGAGAGGGAGGGGGGAGGGTGAGCGAACGGCTGTGTGGTGTTTAGCTGCCAGCCGGGTTAAACCACAACAATCAGGAAGCACTTACAAAATATCTTCTAGTGATACCCATAATGATGGATAACCTCTGGAGCACAATAATAGGATAATATAAACACTCCACCCTAAGTTGTCAATAGAACATTTGACATAAAGACGTTTTTGCTGACAAATTGTTGGGCCAAAAGGAACCTCTCTTGCTCTTCCTTTGATTTTGCCCAGTGTAACATGTACTTTTTCATTCTGGGCCTGTCCTGCGCTGCCTACCCTGCTACCGTGCTACACCACCCACATCACCTACCCTGCTGTGGCCACTGTTAAGAGTATAATTTAGAATATGCTATAATTTGTCCCAACTGATACATCTGGGAGGATAAGGAAATAGTGACCACTTTTTGATTTACATCCTCTAATGTTTTTGTTTGTCCTTTAAAAGGGCTTTGCAGGATCACTCGGATAGATTATTACGTTTATCATGGTCCATGCTGCATGATGTTGTTAACATTTTTCACTAGTACATAACCTAACACTGCTACCAAACAGACAGACACTTAACAGCATAGTATTTGTTAAGTGGAACACTGAGACAGGTGGAAGAATGTTTGAGAAGCTGATATTAATTCTTTCTATCTGTTTTTTAATACATAGAATTATTTTGCCATTGAACCCACAGGGGTCTTATTTTATGAGTCACCACTAGTCAGGAAATCTCATTTCTAAAGGACTAGAACCGAAACTGCTGCAGAAACCCAAGAACATGTACTCAAATGTTTTCCTATTGGAAAGCAAATGCTCTCACAATTAAAGGACAGAGAAATTGTAAGGACAGCATGGTGGAAAGGGAGTCGTCAAACCTCTGCTTTCCACTTAGGTAGTATATGAGAGATGTTGTGTACTAGATTTTGTTCATTTTTTATGTTATGTTGGTGGCTTGACAGAGTGCAATCACCTTTTTATTTATTTATTTATTTATTTATTTATTTATTTATTTATGAGCTTTTATTTCAGTTAAAGCATCTCCTTGGTGATGCTGAAGAGATTTCCCACACACACCCACTCTACACATCAACAGCACTGTGGTCTGACCATGGTCCAGGCTGAAACTTCTGTGCCTGAATGCTTTGGGAAGGGAATTGCTCCTGGTACTCAGCTGAGTATTGCGACCCTTTGAGTGACTCATCTGATCTGAGAATTTCTATTGACTACTGCTTTTATAAAGGAGTGTGAAAGAAACACATAGGTATGTTACTTTCTTTTTCTTTAGATTTAGTTGTTCATTTGTACAACACCCTTCATAAAATGTGATGTTTTGCTGCAGAAGTGGACCTAAAACATCATGACACAAAACCTCCTTTTTGAGATCAATTCCTTTTCAAATTCCTCCTTTGTGGAGGAAGAAAGTATCCCCTCAAGGGAAGAAAGATATTTTCTCTTTACAGAGAAACTGTATAAATTGTTTAGATTCACCTTAAATCTCCAGTTACGACAGTTGTGCACAAAAGGTGGGTGTCTGACCCACATAAACCTACTTAGTGGGTGATTTGGATCCAAGAGGCTAGCAACCATCCTCATTGCTCTTTCTTCTGGCTTAAAAAAAAATAAAATGCAGCAACCGTATGTCACAGAACTGCCAAACAGATTATGAGCTGGTGGTTGTCATCAGCAGACGTGGTGGGATTGGATTACTCGATCCATTTCTTGCATGAGTAAACATGGACCTGAGCAACCTGCTCTAGGCATCCCTGCTTGAACAAGGGTTTGGCCTGGGTAACCTCCAGAGTCCATTCTAACCTCAACCAGTATGTGATTCAATAATGGCCAGGGATCTAACATCTTTTTGGTAATTTGTTATATTTGTTCTGACTGGGATAGAATCAATTTTCTTTATAGTTGCTTGTATGGTACTGTGTTTTGGATTTTTGATGAAAACAGTGCTGATAACACACCAATGTTTTAGCTGTTGCAGAATAGTGCTCACACAAAGTCAAAGACTTTTCTGTTTCTCATGCTGCCGTGCTAGTGAGGAGGCTGGGGAGGGGACAGAACCAGGACAAAGGAATATTCCATACCACATGACTTTATGATGAACAATAAAAGCTGGGGAGAAAGAAGGAGGAGAGGAGGAGGTTCAAAGTAACAGCTTTTGTCTTCCCAGTTAACTCAACATGTGATGGACCTTGTTTTCCTGGAAATGGCTGAACATCTGCCTGTTGATGGGAAATAGTGAGTGAATTTCTTATTTTCTTTTGCTTGTGAGTTCAGCTCTTGCTTTACTTATTTAATTGCCTTTATCACAGCCCAGGATCTTTTTCACTTTTACCTTTCCACTTCTATTCCCTATTACACTGGTGGGAAATGGGCAAGTATAAATTCTGGGCACGACAGTACAAAAAGGACATTAAACTACTGGAGAGTGTCCAGAGGAGGGCGACGAAGATGGTGAAGGGCCTAGAGGGGAAGACATATGAGGAGCGGCTGAGGTCACTTGGCCTGTTCAGCCTGGAAAAGAGGAGGCCGAGGGGGGGCCTCATCGCAGTCTACAACTTCCTCTCGAGGGGGAGTGGAGAGGCAGGTGACCTATTCTCTGTAATCACCAGCGATAGGACCCACGGGAACGGTGTTAAGCTGAGGCAAGGGAAGTTTAGGCTGGACATCAGGAAGAGGTTCTTCACCGAAAGGGTGGTTGCACACTAGAACAGGCTCCCCAGTGAAGTAGCCACTGTACCAAGCCTGTCTGAATTTAAGACTGTGGACTTTGTGAATTTGTGAACTTTGTGGACTTTGTGAATTTGGACTGTGCACTTAGTCACATTGTCTAAACTTTTGGGCAGACCTGTGCGGTGCCAAGAGTTGGACTTGATGATCCTTATGGGTCCCTTCCAACTCGGGATATTCTATGATTCTATGATTCTAAGTAGTTGCGTGGGACTCAGCTGCCTGCTGGAGTTAAACCATAGCACTGGCAATTATAGAACGTTGATCAGAAAACTAATTAACCTACCTATCTACAAAGCAAAGCAAAACAAAACATGTTTTCACATGGTTTTAAGTAAAGGAGAGGAACGGTGCACTACAAATTATCAAACTTCATTAAAAAAAAAAAAAAAAAAAGAAATTTTTTGTTAATGAACAATAAAACCCAAGATTTTTTTGTTTGTTTGTTTGAGAAGCCAGAAGAGCCTGTTCTCTCTTTAACTCTGTCATACCATAAGCCTGAGGGGTTTTCCAGCATGAAGGACACATTTCTGTGTGGCAAGGATATCACCTCACCACATTTAAATTGACTTAAACTGCAGCAAAGCAGATTTAGGTTAGACATCAGAACAAACTCATGCAAGGAAGGAGCCTGTTCAGGGAGGCTGTGGATTCTATAAAGTGAGAGCTTTCTAAAATAAAGTAGGAGTATCTGTCAGAAATGACATAGGAACAGCTGATCCCTCTTTCAGCAGGGAAAAAGAAATACATTTTCCAGCTCCTTTACAGATCAATATTCTAAGATTTTCTAAAATAAATAAATAATAAAAAACAATGATATTTTGCTATATTACTTGCAATGTAGACCTCAGTCAACAGTAATAATTTAATTTAAAAACATTGAAATAATTCCTTTTACTGGAAAAGAAAATAAGGTAAGTTCTGGAAACAAAACTCTTAGCCTCTAAAATTTGTGGCTGAACTGTGAACAATAACAATAAACTTGGGAAAAGGGAGATAAGTAGTTACTCGTGGTATGGTTTCTTGTCTTCAGCCCACAATGTGGGAGCATCTGGAGGAAGAAACAGTTGATTACCTTTGTGAAGACTTTTTTTTGCCTTTTTTTTTTTGGTGTTGTTCCTACCTTTGTACTGGACTATGAAAAAAAATATATATATACATATCTGCTTTATCAGTGTTGATCTGATGAGGGGTTGATTCGTTTTCCTAGCAAAATTAGAAATAGTTGAGAAAAGGTGGAGAGAAATTATAAGCATTTTTAAATACATGTTACAGAAGTTATACATTGTAAGAAAGTAGTCTGAGGTTACATATTAGAGAAAAGCTTATCTAATTTCTAATCTTTCTGATACAAGATTTTGGACATTTCCCTAACATGAGGCCTTTTAAGACTGGATTAGGCAAACATCTGTTGACAATATTAGAACCCTGCCTGAGGGCAAAAAGGTAGACAAATAGCCTTTTGAAGTCTCTTCCAGCAACATTTCTGTTAGTATTTTGGATTTACTGACTAACTAATTATTGTTTCCTGTGGAGAAAAAAAAAAATTACACTTCAAATTGCACTTTAATCCTAGATTATAAATCAGTCTAAAGTAAATCAAAAGGTGTTTGCTGAAAAAATTTGGACACTATTGCAGGTTTTTCTTTCATTAGTAATAAAAGAAATATATTGGCATACAGCCATTGCTGTAGGCTAAAGAAATTAGCTACTAAAATTTGATAACATAATTAAGCAATAGTCCCTGGTGTTGATGTCTCTGTTATGAGATAATAGATGGCAAGGAGATTTATATATATTGAATCTATACTTAACAACACATGAAGATGCAATATCCAAAAACTTTGTGGTAGCACCTTCAGAGGAAGGGGGTTTATTTTTCTGCAACAGCAAGGAATGTTCTTTGTTTTTTGTTTTAATTCAAGTTTCAATAATTACTCTGATGTTTCTGTTGCTTGAAGATCTATGATGTTTTAAGTCTGGGTGCCATCAGGACATGAAATATACCAGGACAATATGCAACTCTTTCCAAGTTATTCATGACAGCCCATAGTGCAGAGATCTCAGAGGAGCTCTCAGCAGTGAGTCTCATCTACATCTGAAAATTCAGGCACATTGATGGTACCTCATGTATTTTATACAATTTCAGTAATTCTTTAGCAGCAACCATGCCTCAAAAGCATAATTTGAAAAAAAGCTTCTGTCTCAAAAGAGGAGACAGTAGGATACCTAGGGATTTTTTTTTTTTAATTATTTTTTGGATCATCCTAAGGAGGATCAAGTTCTTGAAAGTCCTGATGTGCTGCTTTATTTTATTTTTAATAATAATAATAATAGTGTCATAAAATCTGCCTCCTTGGAAATATTGTTATTTTAAAATCTTCACTATATTTGGATTAGCAGAAAGGCCATAAATATCCTTAATAATTGATGGGGTGGAACATGAGTATATGAATAAGTATACGTAACCTATACTAGAGGTAGGCTAGTTGGATTAAAATCATAGAATCATAGACTCATTTAGGTTGGAAAAGACCCTTAAGATCATCAAGTCCAACCATCCACATAACTACCAGGAATACCATGAAATCATGTCCCCTAGGACCACATCTACATTTCTTAAATACCTCCAGGGATAACAAATCTACTGGTTCCCTGGGCAGCCTGTTCCACTGCTTGAACACCCTCCCACTGAAGAAATTCCTCCTAAAGTCCAATCTAAATCTCCCTTGATGCAACTTGAGACCATTTCCTCATGTCCTATCACTTATCAGCTGAGATAAGAGACTGATACCCTCCTCATTGCAACCATCTTTCAGGGAGTTGTAAAGAGCAATGACATCTCCCCTCAGCCTTCTTTTCCCCAAACAAAACAACCCCAAATCCTTCAGCCATTCCTCATATCTTGTTTTCTAGTCCCTCTACCAGCTTCCTTGCTGTTCTCTGAACGCATTCCAGTAGCTCCATGTCCTTCTTGTAGTGAGGGGCACAAAAGTAAACATAGTCCTCAAGGTGAGGTCTCACCAGAGCTGAATACAGAGGGACAATCACTTCCCTGGTCCTCCTGGCCACACTATTTCTGATGCAAACCAGGATGACATCAGTCTTCTAGTTCACCTGGGCACACCGATGGTTTTTGTTCAGCCACTTTCCACCCAGCACCCCAGGTCCTTTTCTGCTGGTCAACTCTTCAGCATGCCTGTGCTACTGCATGGGGTTGTTATGACCCAAGTCCCAAGAACGCTTATAATGTACAGGACCTGGCATTTAGCCTTGTTGAACACCATATAATTGGATGCAGTCCATCAATTCAGCCTCTGCAGGGATTAGTCTGCTCATATTTAAACAGCTATGAAAGGTTTTGTTAAAAAGGGAACAGTCCAGAAACCAAGGCAAAGTCCCCTTGATTTTGTTCTTCTTGCAGCAGCCTGGCTGTGAGATCTCTGGCAGGTGTGGGATGTCCTTCTTCCTTTAAGAAAGACTGAGTGTGTTTGACAGCTGGAGTCGAGGTTGGGGAAAGACAGAGTTGAGGCAGCTGGCAGTGTTACTGCAGGCAGACAGACTTCTGGAAGAAGAAAGGTTCTACCTACAACAATCTCATTGACAAAATGTATTCCAGCTAAAGAACATTTCCACAGAATCACTTCAGCCATCTTATTTTCTTGAATCCATTCACTGGGGTCCTTCTCAATCACATGCCACTTGAATTCCCAAGAAGGCTTATAATCAAACATATACGCTGCTCAGGTAAAATGCAGCACATATAAAAATCAGAAGACAGTGAGCTATGCAAAGCTTTATTTTTATCCTTTTAATTAATATCTATGAAAGTTGTTTAGCTCCATGCCTAAATATATTTATAGATAGTTTATATCCTTTATTATTATTATTACTATTTCAAAATAATTAAAAGGAGGATTTAGTGGTATAAGTTTCTGGAACAGTCTTCCAATACACATTCAGGAGGCAAAGCTCTAATTTCTTGTCCAGCAACATGGTAAGAGTTTATACAGAGCTTTATGATGTGATCATATCTGATAAATAGATGTGGGATGATTTTATTCTTAAACTCTTCATAAATTGGTTAATTCCATCTGGACCTGTGATAAATGAGTGGGTGTAATGATCTTATTATTAAGGTAAGGTAATTATTTTCTAAGGGATTTTATTATTTGTTTGATTGTTTATGTTCTCTCAGGATACCATGGTGACAGAAGCTGTGACATGGAAAGGCAACAGTGCTGATATCAGGCAGAAGATACAAGTAATGAAGTTTTTCTGTCTAGGAAAAGCCATTTTTCAAGGCGTATATATGAATAATCCAATGGCAATAACAATTACCCTCTCAATATTTGCAGCAGCATATGTAAATTGCATCTAAATAATTGATAAAAGTACATTATAAAATCAATTGGAATTACAGATCCTTAGTGTAGGGAAAAGGCCTCAAAGGAAAACAAACTTCATTCAATCCCATAAAATAAAAAATAATTTGGTATTTTCAGATGCATTTTTTTTTAACATTTCTTTGTTTCCTCAATAGACAGACAAAAATAATTACAGATATGTATTCCAAATCCTCTCATGTTATTCATTTTAATAACAGGAGATACAGTGGCATATCTTCCAATTATTAACTGCCTTAACTTTATCATTTCGTTTTCATGCTGAGCAATATTTTGCTGCATGATTGCTAAAGGCAAAATAGAGCAATATTTTTAACAGCATGTACCAACTTAACTGTAATATTCAGCAGCCAAAGGGTCATTCAGAAGAGATGCCTTTGTAAAAATATAAATTAGCAAGAATTGGTTTATTATGATAATGTCCTTTCTAGGGGAAAAAAAAATATTTTGCTTTACATTTGTTAGACACATGGGCAGAGGAAGATATCACTTACTTCAAGTGAATAAGAAATATCTTCTGTAAAAATATTTCCCCATATTATCAGTTTCTTCAGTTCCAGAAGGGTGGCCAGCACTGGGCCCTAGCTCAGACAAAGGATGTGAGAGAAAATAGCAGAAAATCTGTGAAGAGAGAAAGTCCAAGAACATTCTGGTAATCTAGACATTAAAAGAATCCCTTTTATCTTAATCTGATACCTGAAAATTGTGTGTGCCTGATAGGCCTAACAAACTGAACGTAGGAAATATACCTATGTCATTCAACCGTTTTGTCAAAATAGCAAAAACTGTTTGTTCAGAGCATTTTGAGGTCTCTGCTATGTATATAAAGAGTTAGTAAAAATATTTTTGTCCATGCAGGTAGCTTGTTAATCACCAAAGGATGCTTTCTCACTGTGCTGTAAAAATCCTTCATCTAATAGATGAGTATATAGTTCAGTTTTTCTCTAGGAATACTGGACCCCTCAGCTTCTGTTCCATTAAAGCCAGTCCTGGAAGTCAAATGTATACAAGGAAATTCCATCAACATCTCATGTGTCTTTCCCAACCTTATAAAGGGTCTGTTTCCAACTGTGTTTACACACTTTTTCAGAAATTTCTTATAAATTTAATATATCTGGTGTCAGTTTTCTCCCTATCTACTAGAAAGTGGAACTTAAAAATGCAGAGGTATTTACTTCCAAAACCTGAGAGATGATTCCATTCCACTCACTCTCATCATATCGGCAAACCAAACTGCTCAGGGTCTCTCTGAGAAATCAGAAGTTGGATTTCCCACACCTTCTGAAAACATAGCATACTCACCACCATTTACACATTGCCTGTGATTTCCAAGAAGGCAAAATAATCTAATACATGTAATACTATTGCTAACTAAGGAACAGTAGATAAGGCTGCATTTTAAGTTAGGTAGAACTAGTTGCATGAGGTGGTTAGGAAAATGGCTGCCTTGGCAATATTTACTCTACACAAAAGTTTCACTGGCTGAGTTCTGCGTAACACTGCACATTTTAACAGCACAGAAATCAAGGTATCCCTAGGAACACTTACATTGTGCTTTAACTGAGGATAAGCTAGAATGAATGCCTGAAAATCAAAAGTAAGCTTACAAATTGTATAGTCTGTCAGGGTAGTCAGAATAGTTTAATTATGGCTTAAAATTGCCTCTATAATAGAGAATTACAGGATTGTAAAGTTTCTGAAGAGATTAAGAATTCTTTTTTGTTTGTTTTCTTGTCTGTCCTTTTCATTATTTGGACCATGTTTTTCGTGATAGTTACACACATGGCTTTTCTCCAGGTGAGCTGAACACAAAAGAGGAGAATTTCTTTTTCCTGATTGCATTATGCAGACCCAGAGAACACTCATAATCCACAAATGAAATCCCTGGCATGCTGGTATTGATTGGGTATTAACCACTGATTTCAGAGTAAGGGTCCTCCTTAGCCATGTGAACCTAGCAGAGTTTATGAACCTAGACTGGAACCTGGACTTGAGTTTATGGCTCAGAGCCTGGAGTCTGGGAAGAGACAAAATGTTCTTCTGCTCATGACCTTGTACCCTTCAGTTGTTTTCTTAATTAGAAACATTGTACTGTACTGTACAGAAACTACACAGACTGCCAGTCTCACTGTGTTCCTGTAACCTGGGGCTATTATTTTGCAGATTACACACTCTTGAAGCATTCTGTATCATTATTTTTAATTACAAGAACTTCTCTTTTCTCAGTCTTTCAGAACTGCCAAAACAGGCCATGGGTATGAAATGCAGATAACTGGGATCCATCAGTTAAACAATTCCTAATGATTCCACCAAAAAAAAAAAAAAAAGACACTTGAAAGAATAAAATTGGATCATTCCTGATATAATCAAGCTCCAAGTGAAGGTATTATTATTTAAGTGAATGCAACTTCAGATCTTAATTATAGAAGGGTTGAGCCCTTGAACATCTTAATAACAACTGCTGTTTTCGAAACTTTTTAAGGAGAACAAGATTGCCTACTGATCAGAAATAAACATTTGGAAAACTTGGAGAAAGTATAAAAGAAATAAAAATCTATGTTACCCTAAAATATCCCATTCTGGATACCCCAAATTGAGGGAATCCTAAATGTTTTTATTATTATTATTATTATTATTATTATATTATTCTAGAAATTGACAGCTGGGGTTTTTATACTTTACGTATATCAAGAAGCTAATCTTTTCCAGATTGCATTCATAAAACACCAGGAGATCGTTAGGTAAAAATACAGCAAAAATGAAAACTCTCTATTCATTTTTATAATTACAAACTACAAGTTTTATTTTTGCAGATTTTCAGTTTGCAAAGTACATATGTATATGTTATCACACATGTTATTATACATATGATATTGTATACCTTGTTTAGACCCTTTAAATTTTTTAATGAGGGCTTTTTAAACCTAATGTTTTTCAATCCTTTTGAAACCTAAAGTAAAAGTATAGATTTGAAATATATTCTCTGCTAGTGCTGGTCTCACTGTATTCCATAATGTCAGAAAAATGATTTTTTGGGGTTCCCTTCCTTTGGCTCCTCTTCAATGACAAGATAAGATGTAATTTCCATTGAATTACAGGTCTATGGGGGCAGACAAATTGCCTCTAATCTAACAGTTCTACACATATAGAGAAGCCTTCTGCACCACAAACAATAATAGAATATTTAATATTTGTTCTAAGAATTCTGGTTGGGAAGTTGTAGATTTTAGAGGTCATCTCCAGAGAGGGAATCATATATTTTCATGAGCCAATGGACCAACATTGCATGTGTCATGCAATGTGTCTTCTCTTGATGCAAGGTCTGAAAGAGATCCCGCAATGTTAGTAAAAGAAATACAAATAGCACACTTAACATCATTTTCATAATATTACTTGTGAAAAAGATTTGCTTTATAGCCTATATTGCTTGATATAGCCTACCATATATGTTCACGCTTTTTCTCTGTTTGCTTGTTCAATAACAGCTACAACACTCAGCTTAATAAATTTAGAACAGATCTGACCTCATCCACATTGGATTGTCTCAGCTCATTTCAACATGAACACAGGGATTCACCATCAAGGATCATCCAGGGGCACCTAATACATTATTTTATGTTTCTTTCCTAAAAGAAAAAAAGAAAAAAAAAAAAAAAGGAAAACAGCTAGCTGATATTTGTTGACTTGATACTAAACATATTTTTGATGTGTTCCAATAAAAAAGTTACATAAAGTAACGCAAAGACAGCTAAGAAATAGTAAGGTAATGCCCTTTTTTGTAGTTCAAATTTGAAAGATGACAGGCAAAAGAAACATTTTCAACAGCCAGGACCCACACTGTCATAGCAAGTAAATGTTTCTATGTGAACCTCAGAAACAGAGATCAAAAAGTAAAAATCACATTCCTAAATGCAGCCTGCATTTAGGAATCATTATTACTTCAACCTTTCTCATCCTGCTATTTTGTTTAACAGAAGAGGAATCTAAAAGCAACCTAAGTCTGCAAAGCTAATCCTCAAGCTGAATTTTAATAGTTAGATTTAATTGTAGGTAAAATAAATGCTATCTTACTCCACAGAATTATTAGTTATTTTTCTTCCTTGCTTAAAGACTTGATACAGTTATTCCTATAGATTCCTGTAAAATTCATCAGGAAAACACAAGTTTTAGAATAATTTTCCATGAAAAGAAAAAGCTTTATTATTTTCCTTCAACAACAACAACAACAACAAAACAAACAAACAAACAAAAAAACACTTTTTTTTTGTGTCAACATTCATTTTTGAAACTGCAGGAATGATTAGTGGGAATTGCAGACCTCTGCATACTATACTGCTATATATACGTGTAGGCTCTGTTCTGAAGACAGATCAGGTTCATAGGCCATTCAGCCATACAATAAAATCAGGAGAAGAAAAAATTTTTTTTTTTTCTTGTAAGGCAGAATTTGCACTCTCCCTTTAAAAAAATGAATATTTCAGAATTCCCCAGTCTGGTAGTTGAATGAAATGAAAAATTCCACAGTAACAGAAACTGAAAAATATTAAAGAGTAATGAACTTATCAGATGAACTTAATATTAAACTTAATATTCATAATATATAAAACATAGGATACCCAATCCTTCAGTGAATGAATTCATGTTCATATCTCTACTGTTAAATTTCCATTTACAACTCTGACCAATCTGACGTATTTGTAAATACCCACATAATACCTGAGCATCATGCATATAACCCTAGTAATTATGAATACTACAACGGCTACAATACCATGATTCTATGATTATCAAATTGATTCTTATGGGAGACATACCTATTCCCCTATGCCAGTTACAGTTTTTTCCATCTAGGATTAACACTGTTTTTTAGTGTTTTTTGTTTGTTTGTTTGTTTTTTGTAAGTAACAGATATCTTTAATCTATTTTCTAACTGATCTAACATAGTTTGATGCCTACATCTTTTCACTTTAAACAGTTACGGTCATGCAATCCTGCAATAGTTTTAAAACTTCTCTCTTAATTTTCATTTATGGTGTTCCCAGGCACTTGTGGATGTGGAGCATTAACTTTTTTTTTTTCCCCCAGGGTTTTTGTTTTGTTTTTCCACATAGTAGTATATAATATATATTCTCCTGTGTTCCAATTAGGCCATTTGTTATTAAAACATTTATATTTGCATTAGAAAGTGTAAAGATTAGGATTGTGTGATGTAAGAAACCTATTGCACGATGCATTATTAACCAGCATAACACTGAGATTTATTTTATATTTTTAAATGCACAGTGAAGTTGCAAAGTTGTTTGAACTCCTGTGAATCTGTTTGTCTTTTAGTATGGACTTTGACATTTACTCAGAGCCTTTACCTTCATTTTTCTTTGACAGACTCAAATAAAAAGCATCTGAGCTAAAAATCTGTTCCTGAGCTCCCTGTAAAAGTAACAAATACCAAAAAGTATATGTGATGGATACTATTTCAATCTTATCTGGTCATTTTTGTAATTTCAGGAGGAAAACAAAAATGTACGTTATACAATGGTGATATTTAAGAGATATGATATGAATACGGTGCTTATTAACAAAATTTGAAAATATTAGTGGACTTGTATAACTTCAATGAAAACGTACCGATGCTTACTGATCATAGGTAGGCTTAATCAGTTGTTTTTACTCATTTGGGCTGGAGGGAAGATATCTCAGTTAATGCTGAGTACAAACATTTACCAAAATGCAAATAATCAATCAAAAGTTGAAAAATTGTGCTCCATGTAAAGGTCTAGGCATTATTTTCATGTTAAAATACTAGTTTACCTCAACTAATGCACATTCAAAAAAATATATATTTAGTTGAGTTTTATGGGTTAAAATTATGGAATTTGTCCAGTGTGTAAATGCTTTGAGTGTGTAATAAAGAACACTGATTCACACTGTTTTGAAAAGAAAATCACAGGAAAGACTTTCTCTGAATGCCCATTGGAAATGTCTGTCCTATACCGTCGATTTCATTATAGTGTTAGAAACACTTTTGCCCTGAGTGTTTCTTCCAGTCCTGGTTCTTAATTGTTGTTATTTGGCAGCGTGAAATATTGATGACATTGGTCAAAAAGATTGACAGCTGCATGAATTGTTATTAACCAGCCTGTTGGTTGTAGCTTAAAGTTCAATATATACCAAGATGAAGCATAAGCCTCAGGGAGCCTCTTTTTTGAACGACTGGAAATTAACTACTTGATGTCTTTATAAGCCATCTATCTTTTCCTCATCATCCCCCAAATAATTTTATGGTGCTAAAAATGCTTGAGCTGGTAATGATTACTTCTTCATCCAAGTATTTTCTCATAACCAAGGCTCATGATCCCTTACCAACCCTGAAAGAGGTGAAGACCAGATGCTACATGAGATGTGACTATCAGGTCTATTTTTCTTATCAGCATTCATCACCACAGCAAACACAAGGAAAATCATTCAGAAATATCAGGAGTTACAAAAGAACCTGGGACAGAAGTATTTCTGAAGCAAGTCGGGAAGAATTTGTGTTACACTGATACATGAGAATGTTTTTCATCCCCCACATGCAAGGATTGAAACACTATTGTAATGTGCAATCAAATATACCTACACACATCCACATAATAAGTTGCAGAGTCCATTTAATCATCTATCACATTACAGAACAAATCTTTAACAAAACACAAATTCTTATCAATACAGTCTTAAGTTTTCTTTCTTAATGTTTATGTGTGCATTCCATTTTTGAAATGCACATATCTATTTTCTCCCTCTTAAACAGTGGTTGAATTAGTCTTTTCAGAGCAAATACACTTTTTTTTTTTTTTTCTGCCTAGAAGCAAACTTAGATTTTTACCACGTTTTTTATCTGTTTCAGAGATATCTGATATGAGCTAGATATACATCTAGCTAGATATACATCTATACTGATCTAGATGGGTTATCTAAATGTCTTAGCTATTCTGTGTTCTTTATTATTATCACATTAATTGAACATTTCTTTTGGTCTTTGGTTAAAATAAGGTAGTTGTATTAACAAGAAGAATTTATTAAGTTTTCTCAGTCTTTGATTTCATCAGTATAGAAAAATGGAATAAAGACCTTGCTGAATAAATACATGCTGAGTTGTCCCAGTTAAAACAGAAACAAAAATATTAGAAAATATATGTTCTAAAGCTGCATCCTTTCAGATATACTTGAAGCAATCATCATTTTGAATTTACACAAATGATTCAGATGGACATGGTACTGTCCCAGCATTGTTAATTGTTATCACTTGTCCAAGCAGGGTTCATCTAACTGTAATAATATGGACTTTCTTAATCTCTATTTATCAAATCACGTGTGGGTAATATGACAGATGACACATTGTGCATAAGTTGGGGATGAAATCTTGAGGTTGCACCATACTGGAGCATGCAGTTGTTGTTTTGATATTTTGGGTCACTGATGCATATTTATTTATTGTGAAGGGAATTTTGTCACTTATAGGTTATTTAGTCTCCTGGGAGGTTCCACTGTTAGATGCTTTTTCGTGGTGATTAGCATGAATATTTAATGTATATTGATAATGACAGAAAATTAACTTTTTCACTGAGAGTTAATTTAATAATTACTCTCCATGACATAATCATATTTTTCAAATATTTTAGAGAGCTAAAAATCTAATCCACTTTTACATTTGCTCTATTAAGCTGTGCAGAAACAAGCTTTTCATTTTATTTCCTTTGAAATCAACCACTTACTATCCTCTGACCATTTTGATTTCTTTCTTGTATTGCAAAAGTTAGTCTTCCCCAACTTTACTCTACTAAACATGTTAACATAACATAAAAGGACTAATAATATGTCTCAACTGCAATTTATGTACAACTTTTGAAATGTTTTATTATTTGAATATCCTTTGGGTAAAACAAGAAAATGTAATTAAATGTTAAAAAGAATTGATAAGTAACTTGTTTAACCAGTGGTTACAATCTCCCTGCCTTTGTTCTCAGCGTCTGTAGTAATTGAACCTACTGCACTTCAATGGTGACATTTAATCAATGCATGTAAATCACCTTGGAGACCTATTATTCTTGTATTCATTAATCCAGTCATGCATAATACAAGCATGTAGGAGAATTATATAAAAAGTTTTTGCAACTGAGGTCAAAAACTGGCACATGTAGGGTTCTGCTCTTAAAATTCCAAACAACTTCTGCAATGTGATATACCACAAAGAGTCTGAAAAAGATTATAAGATCACTGAATTCAAGCTGCATCAGAATTTTATTTAAATGAAATTTTGAGTTAGGAAATTCTCTGCTGATCATCTGATTGGATATTTCTCTTATTAACTGTGTAGTACACATCTCCTGTTTACTATCTTCTGGGGGTAGATAAAGATGAAAATAAATATGCTGCTCACCTGCTTCTCAAGTAACTTCCTCCGTTGAATGGTAACTATCATAACCTATGGAAGAAATCTGGAAAAATCAAATATGAGAGCTGCAGAAGAGATGGATTTTCTGTCCTTGATCAGTATGCAGTTTGCCATTCTACTTTTTGTTCCCTTCAGCTCTTATGAAACATCCATTCAACACAAAATTTCAGAATATATGGTGAATATTTCACAGGAAGATTGAATTTAATGCAGTAAAATTACTGATTTTCCAATTTAAAATGTCAGCTTGTCATCTACCATGGAACATCATGGCATGTCTGATGCTTATTGGAAGAGCCTCACATCTTGTTTTATTTTATGGTACAACAGTGAAAAAATGTAGGCATAAAGTCAGAAATAGTCCTACAGAATGATAGAATCATAAAATCATAGAATCGTAGAATGGCTTGGGTTGGGAGGGACCTTAAAGATCATATAGTTCCAAATCCCATGGGCAGGGACACCTCCACTAGACCAGGCTGTCCAAAGCTCCATCCAATTTGGCCTTGAATACTTCCAGGGAAGGGGCATCCACAGCTCCTCTGGGCAACCTGTTCCAAGTGCCTCACCACCCTCATAGTAAAGAATTTCTTCCTAATATCTAATCTAAAAATACCTTCTTTTAGTTTAAAGCTATTACACCTATCAAGGAGTCATGGGTCCAAGGTATATATACTCGTTTGTCACCCCACTATCTTCAGACATACAACTTAACTGTATGGAGGAGAGAGAAATGTCTCGAGTTTTACTGTGTTCTTTTCTTCTGCTGGAGACCTGGGCAGCAGAGGCAGCCTAACACTGAACAATCAGTTCAGAGGTTGCACTGGGGCTTGGACCCATTCTGCGAAGTGAAGGAAGAAGAAATCTAATCTCTGGAGAAAGGTTAGATTTAGACTATAGAAAACTGTTAACTTCTTCACAGGGGATCTATTTTAGGTTATCTAAGCTTGAGTTGTGCTTCACGATGGGAAAAAAATTTAGAAAAGGGAGAAGAAAGGAAAAAGCAGATAAAATAAATACAAGAGCAAAATGGAAAATAATTCTATAATCTAACGATGAATTCATTATAAGAGGGCCTATGTGACCTTTGAGACAGACTGGTTATCTGAAAACTTTCCACCCGCAGACCTGAGTCCAGTTACATGCTTAGTAGCATGTTTTAATACAAGTCTGCCATGCTACAAGTGTCTGAAGAGGGTGTGTATGCTGGCTGAATAGAGTATGCCTTGGAGACACCCTTGAATGTGACCTACTTTTCAAGCAGGTCGGAATAGTTACCTGCCCAAGAGGCATTGTCATATTGATTCATTTGTCTCTAAACAGATGTACTAGATATTTGCTCGAAAAGCAGCTGTTATTCAAGTGCTGAAAATTAAACAAATGTTTAGGATACATGGGAAGTAGTCAGCCGTGGATGATAATGTTAGCTTCCAGCATGTGAATGTCTTGGAGGGACAATACATGGGAAGAATCTCTCCCTTAAAGGGGTCTAAGGCAATTATTGGAGATATTTTATAAGCTGTGCCCTCCAGACAAACTTGTCCACTCTCACGTGATTTACCTGTGGTGCTCTCAAACTTCATTTACTTATTTATATATTTGTGTTTTGTTTGTTTGTTTGTTTGTTTGTTTTCAGTTTTACATGTATTAAATGGTACTAGCAAATATATACAGACACTAATTTTCTTATCTAGCCAAACAGATAATTCCTTTTATTTTTCTGATTCTTTGCCCTTTGGACCTCAAAGATTACATGATGAAACTACTGAAAGTATTTAACAACTTCAAAGCTGGAACAGATGCATTTAATTTTCAAAGAATCTGGATGATGGACAAGATATAAAATTTTGAGAACTGTTATATATAACAAAATTCATTCTAAATCAAAGCCTGAACTTTGCTTTGGCAAAGCTGACAGTAGGTGGCAGAGCTGTAAGAGTCTGCAGTTTACATGACATAGAGGATAAAGTCAGAGGGTTAACTATTGAAAGTGGACATGGCAGAAATACCGAAAGAAATGCCACATTTTCTCTAATAAAAGACATTGAGATTTTGCAGTTTGAGCTACTTTCTTTTAGCAGATTATTTATTTCATAGGGGCCAAAACTGATTGCATATACAATTTATTAGAGAGCAAATGAAGAGTGACCAATAATTCCTTTACTGAAGTTAAGAAGAACTTTTTGATGATCTGTAGCTGATGGATTCAGAAGACAGGCTTTCATCAGGCCTGTCATCAGGCTTTTAATAGTCCTGATAAAAAAAAATAAATGTCAGAGAAAGCCAAGAAAGACCACAAAGTTGTTGTCAATTTGAGCCCACATTCTGCCCAGGGCAGCCCTTGGAAACAACCAGGCCACAACCAGGTTCTCTTTTCTATGGCCCTGAGCACAAAAAAGTCAATCTATTTCTAGAGCATTTATAAGCCACCAAAATTGGCTTGCAGCTTGATCCCTTTTATCCTTTTACCCTATGATTATTTTTTTTTCCTATCAGAAAGGGCAAAAAAAAGGAAGAATAAGGCACACAAATTTGTCTACAAGCTATATGTAAAATGAAAAAATGGAATCTCTTAACGTAGGGTTCTTTTAGCAAATGGTGACCTGCCATTTCTTTTCATCCCAATCAACCCAAGAAAACATGTGCAAAGTTATTTATGGAAGCTCTTTGTTTAGACTTAAAATGAAGAATTATTGAAAAATACAAATCCTGTATAGTAGAGGTTAAAACATTAAATAGATTGAATGAAGTAGAAGCTTCTCATTTCTAATCAGTTTTAATCACATCCAATACTCTAAATCAGATTAAAATTGGACATTAGTGGTTTAGAATTAAACCATATTACCCTCCATCCCACATTAACATATTTTAAATATCAGTGTTTTGGTCACACAGCTGTGTGACCCTACAGGAAAGGAGGAATTTTTGATACAAAGAAGGTCATTAATTAATATCACTGGTTGCAGGGGATAGGATCAGTAATTCTTGCTGTTGCAAGGATTGAAGACAAGATGATACAGTAAAATTTGTGTTTCAAAAAGTAAAAAGAATATGCCCAACAACCGAATGCTGCAGTATCTCCTTCAATGACTGTTTCTTGGGACAATCTTGGTACAAAATGAGCAAAACAGTTCCTCTGGAAATAGAGAATATATTTACGTCTACTCAGTTGGTTTAGAATTAACTATTGCTGCAGATATAATAGGCCTAGCCTAGAAGGGAAGACTAAAAAAAGTATCTTCTAATGTCACCACAGGATGAAAATAAAAAATTGGATCTTGTCTCTTCTTAACATGGCAAAGTATTTTTTTAAACTCTGTTTTCACTGAATCAGTATTTCTGCTCAATTTCTGTTAATCTCCAAGCAAAGTGCTGACACAAATATGTATTACAGGTCCCATGCAAGCAGGTGAGATAACAAATCATTTACAAAAATAATTCAATTATGAAAGGAATAAGTTCAGTAGTGGATGTGTATCTCAGATCTTTTACAAATAGCTTATGAATTATGGACCTTAAGATAGACTGTCATAAATGTGATAGAATATGTGAATGACAGTTAATGGATGAAAAACCCTATGGAACTTTTTATATATATATATATATTATTTATAACAATAAATGCAAACTATTACCACGATAAATGAAGTTTATTGGCACTATAACTTTAGCTGTTTAAGTATATCAGACAGAAGAGAATAGAGTTCTATTCCAAATGCAGAAGAAAGTTTTGAAAAAGGTGTGATAAAACCAGAGTTTATGAAACTAAGTCAATCAGATTTCTGATTACTCATCTGAAACAATTTGACTGAAAGTAGAAGGGCACAATGGTACAACAGTAATCTAAGCCTTCCTGGCCCATTGTTTTTCCCATTTGCTCAATAAGTTATTGTGTCCAATCAACTATAGATCTAATTCAGAATAAATCATAAAAATACTTCATCTTGACTTTCCTAACAGAAAAAAATCTAAATTTTCTTGCATAAAAATTCAGTGCTTAAAAGACCAGGTTTTCTGTCAGAAATAAAGCATAAATAGAAAAATTTCTGTGCAGCACTAAAATTACCTGTCTCTGAAACTGCAATTCATTTTTTTTTTCCTCTTTGAAGATTTCACTTTGAAGCTTTTAGAACCAGTAAAGGTTTCTTCAGTGGTGTGAATATAGTACTGTCTCTTAACTATCTTCCATGTTTAAAATTTTTGGATCTTTCTCTGTCAACACACCTAGGTAAGTTTGAAACTATTTTAAATAATGCAGTTTAGACCCATCTTTACAAGCACGCTTTTTTATTTATTATTATTATTTTTAAATATACTGTAGTGAGCATATATCACATCACTTTTACTCCATTAAGACTTTAACACCATTCATATACAAATTAGATGAAAAAGAGTCATTACTCAATAGCCAACAAATTAAAAATTCAACATTATTCTTGACACTTCAAAATACGTTATGCAATTTCAAGCCAATTTCAAAGCAGTACTTAAATAATAATGTCTATTGCACATTACTTCTCTTGAAATCAATGACTCTGAGAGTAAGTTCTAAAAATAGTTGTTCTTACTAAATGGAAAATAAAATTAGTTGAATTGGTGTTTGTTATGGAGATAATATGAAAGGAAATCTAATTAAAATAGTGCTGTTGTGCCTCTTAGAATTTATTTCATATTAGATGTTACAATTGCTACCAAACAAAATTGACACAGGAACTTATTTCCTTTAATACATGAACTCAGTTATGATGGACAACTTGCTTTTACATTTAAAAAGTTAAGATGACAGAGACAAACCTTTACTTCCCTCCACTCTGTCTGCTCTATGAAAGGAAGAGTTGAATCTATTTTGCTTTCACCATGGCTTATGATCCACTAAGCACACCTGAGAATATGCATGTCGTGCATACAGTTACTGAACAGACATAAACAAAACTTTGACACTGTACCTTATCTTCTACAAGTGATCAGGTCCACCTCTCATGTATCACATATTTCTTCCAAAAAAATACAAATATTTTTGAGGATTGAAAAGTTTACTACAAAATTGATTCTAATTTTAGCTGGAGACCCTGACAGCAAATTATTCTCTCTTCACTGTCACAGAACATTTTTTCCTACTTGATATTCAAATATTCTTCGAGAATTTTGCAGTAGGAATCTCTTGCCGAAACCAAACTGAGTAAATATTGTATAATATTTTATTAAGGAAATTTTATTAAAGTGATAATGAAAACAAGAAAGCAATATTTAATTCAACATATTGATCAATATTTTAATTAATAATCAACATTCTTACATATTAACAAGTACCGTCTTTATGCCATGCTGTTTAGAACAACACAAATCTTTGAAGAAACTATGCACTGTCGTATCTAAAGTGAGAGTATCAACAAACTTCATACAGCAGTTTTTCTGATCGATGTCATAATAACAAAAATGTGAAAGCATCAATGGCCTGTCTTTCCTAAAAGGCTCTCTTTTTGGCAGAGGGGTTGGACCCGATGATCTCTCGAGGTCCCTTCCAACCCCTTAAAAATTCTGTGATTCTGTGATGGTGGTTTCAAGCATATTTTTTCTTCCTTCTGTGGAGATCTATGGCAAAAGTCAAGAAAAGCATTTCATAGAATCATACAATCATAGAATATCCCGAGTTGGAAGGGACCCATAAGGATCATCAAGTCCAACTCTTGGCACCGCACAGGTCTGCCCAAAAGTTTAGACAATGTGACTAAGTGCACAGTCCAAACGCTTCTTAAATTCAGACAGGCTTGGTGCAGTGACTACTTCACTGGGGAGCCTGTTCTAGTGTGCAACCACCCTTTCGGTGAAGAACCTCTTCCTGATGTCCAGCCTAAACTTCCCTTGCCTCAGCTTAACACCGTTCCCGTGGGTCCTATCGCTGGTGATTACAGAGAATAGGTCACCTGCCTCTCCACTCCCCCTCGCGAGGATGTTGTAGACTGCGATGAGGTCCCCCCTCAGCCTCCTCTTCTCCAGGCTGAACAGGCCAAGTGACCTCAGCCGCTCCTCATATGTCTTCCCCTCTAGGCCCTTCACCATCTTCATCACCCTCCTCTGGACACTCTCCAATAGTTTAATGTCCTTTTTGTACTGTGGTGACCAGAACTGCACACAGTACTCAAGGTGAGGCCACACCAGCGCAGAGTAGAGCGGGACAATCACTTCCCTCGACCGACTAGCAATGCCATGCTTGATGCATCCCAGGATGCGGCTGGCCCTTCTGTCTGCCAGGGCACACTGCTGGCTCATATTCAAATTGCTGTCAACCACAACCCCCAGATCCCTCTCTGCAGGGCTGCTCTCCAGCGTCTCGTCGCCCAATCTGTATGTATAGCCAGGGTTGACCCGTCCCAGGTGCAGGACCCAGCATTTGCTTTTGTTAAACTTCATGTGGTTTGTGTTTGCCCAGCTCTCCAATCTGTCCAGATCTCTCTGCAAGGCCTTTCCACCCTCATCTGAGTCCACAACTCCTCCAAGTTTGGTGTCGTCGGCAAATTTTCTCAATACACCTTCTAGTCCTACATCTAAATCATTTATAAAAACATTGAAGAGGACTGGCACTAAAATGGAGCCTTGGGGAACCACACTAGTGACCATCCGCCAGCCAGATGTGGCCCCATTTACCACAACCCTTTGAGCCCTGCCCGTCAGCCAATTGCTTACCCATCGTATGATGTTTTTGTTCAGCTGTATGCTGGACATTTTGTCCAGTAGGATCCTATGGGAAACTGTGTCAAAAGCTTTGCTGAAGCCCAAAAATATTACATCGGCTGGTTTCCCTTGATCGACTAGATGGGTGATCTTATCATAAAAAGAAATCAAATTTGTTAGGCAGGCCCTACCCCTCATGAACTCATGTTGGCTGGGACCAATGACTGCATTGTCCCCCAGGTGCGCTTCAGTAACTTCAAGGATCATCCTCTCCATAATTTTACTAGGCACTGACGTGAGACTGACAGGCCTGTTATTGCTAGGGTCTTCTTTCTTACCCTTCTTGAAAATTGGCACAACATTTGCTAGCTTCCAGTCCAATGGGACCTCTCCAGATTCCCAAGATCATTGAAAAATAATTGAGAGAGGTCCCGCAATGACGTCAGCCAGCTCTTTAAGCACTCTGGGATGAATTCCATCCAGATCCATGGACTTGTATGGATCCAGGTGGAGCAGCAAATCCTGCACACGTTCAGGGTTGGTTGGGAGTTTGTCATTTCCACCGTCATGGTCCTCCAGCTCAGGGTACCCTGGGTCCCGAAGCCCATCATTAGTGTTGAAGACAGAGGTGAAGAAGGCGTTAAATGTCTCTGCTTTGCCTATTTCATTGTCTGTGAGGAGACCCTCCCCATCTAGTAGTGGACCTATGTTTTCTTTGGTTCTCCTTTTTCTGTTCACATATCTAAAAGCTTTTTTAATGTCTCCCACAGACATGGCCAGCTTCAGCTCTAACTGGGCTTTGGCCACACAAATTTTCTCCCTACATACACGAACATCATCCCTGTATTCCTTCCTCATCGCCTGACCCTCCTTCCAGCAGCCGTACATTTTCTTTTTTCGCCTAAGCTCCAGTAGAAGTTCCCTGGTCAGCAAGGCCAGCCTTCTGCCCCACTTGTCTGACTTACAATATTTTGGAATTGCCTGATCTTGTGATTTTAGGAGGCAGTGCTTAAAGACTGACCAGCACTGATGGACGCCGATGCCTTCAAAAGCAGTTTCCCAGGGGACCTTGCTGACTAGTTCCCTGAGCAGCATGAAGTCTGCTTTTCCCATATCGAGGGCTGAAGTTTTGTTGACAGTTTTCCTTCTGTCACCATAAATTCTAAACTCAACAACTTCATGGTCACTATGACCAAGACAGCCGCCAACTGCCACGTCTCCCACAAGACCCTCTCTGTTCTCCAGCAACAGATCTAGGAGGACACCTTTCCTAGTTAGCTCTCTTAGCACCTGCACCAAGAAGTTATCATCTAGGTGCTTTATGAACCTCCTGGACTTGCTCGTGTCAGCCGTGTGGTGATCCCAGCTGACGTCTGGCAAGTTGAAATCCCCCATAAGGACAAGGGGAGTTGATCTTGAGGCACCTCTTAGTTCTGCAAAGAATAATTCATCGGCTTTGTCATCTTGGCCAGGTGGTCTGTAATAGACTCCCACAGTGACATCCCCTTTATTAGTTTGTCCCTTAATCCTTACCCAGAGGCTCTCAACTTTGCCATTGCCAACTTGAAGTTCCACACAGTCCAGCTCATGCTTCACATACATTGCCACCCCGCCACCTCGCCTACCCTGCCTGTCCCTCTTGAAGAGCCTGTAACCATCTATTGCAACACACCAGCCACAGGACTCATCCCACCAGGTTTCGCTTATGCCGATGATGTCGTAGCTGCGGGACTGGGCCAAGACTTCTAGCTCATCCATTTTATTCCTCATACTGCGTGCGTTTGTGTAGAAGCACTTCAAATGCGCCTCCCTACATGCAGCTCCTTGTGTAGACGACTGAAGGGCCTCACTAGCACACAGTTCCTCTGATTCTAGCACACCATCCCTTAGCTCAGGATTATTTTTTGTATATATATATTTTATATATTTTATATTTTTTGTATAATATAATTATTTGTCATGAATAATTTAATATCATTAACCAAATCAAAACAATAATGAGCAGAAGTATCTGTGAATGTTTCACTGATTCTCACATTTTGATTTCACTATGTTTGGATGGTTTTTAGCTTTTTCTTTTTTTTTTTTTTTCACTGTGAACAGTCATTGGCTTGCAATGTTAAAGGTAATTTTTTATTGATATGGAACTGAAAGGGTATATCTGTCTTCAAACAAGTATATTTATGGTCTTGTCATACAAGGCTAATGACTCCGATGAGTAATTGGTAACTGTTACTTTCAAACTTTGCATTTATGGACTGTGTAAGATATCTAATATGCTACACACAGAATGTATCAGGTTGGATCTGATTTACACAGAATCTACACAGATTGGATCCAATCTACTTACTGGAAAGGGTCCCACTGCTAATCTCAACTATACCTGGAAATTGTGAAGAAGATACCTATTGCCACAGTTTAACACATTGACACAAGACCACCTTAAGATTTTAAAGCAAATAATCATGAGGCAATCTGCTGGTAGTTTTGCAGCCTACTAAAATAAGTCACAGCTGTATTAAAAAAAAAAAAAAATCTTCCTTACAGAAACACATCTCTGAACTGCAATATCTCCCATGAAAGGGACTGAAGGAACCCACCTAGATTCTCTGGAAGGAGTTAAAATGGAACATGCAGATTTAATTTTTTTCAGACTACAGAAGGCACTAGAGTGAATCCTCCTACATCCTTGCTAATTAATAATGGGGTAGAAGAATAAGAGTGAACCACTTACTATGTTTTTAGTGTAACCATCCATTGGCAAGCTTTTATACAGCTCTGAACATAAATAAATAAATAGAAACACACACACACACAAATAAACTAGAGTAAGTAGAATATTTTGTCCAAATTAAACATTTATTTTTAATTATTTTTTTTTCATATAGGAAAAATATGAAGGTGACAGCAAGTTTGGGTTTGGTCAAACACATATTTTGGGTATTTAACAAAACAAAACAAAACAAAACTTCTGAATCAAAAACATCAGTTATGTGCAAAGCTCTGTATGGTGCAAATGGATCATTCCTAGATTCTGTGACCAATATCAGAAGAAAGATAGAAATAAGTATATCCCTTTCCCACAGCACATGTACAAATCAAACACATTTTTATTATCTTCCCAACAATACATGTTCCCATTTAAAATTCTATGCTAATGATGATAATGTGAAGGATAGAAAAATTCCAATAGAATCACAGACTATCATAGCCTTAATGCACAAAATTATTAAATAGTACTCAAAATCTTTTTTAAGTATCAGTATATAAATGTTTTTTATATATTGATATGTCATTGTGACATTGGGAACAAATATAAGAAATGCCATACTGTCCTTGATGGAAGAATTGTGACTTGTTTTACACCATTTCAGGCATAAAAAAATCTCTAAAGGCCAGTTGCATAAGAATAGAATCATAGAATCATAGAAAGGTTTGGGTTGGAAGGGATCTTATAGATCGAAGACCTAATTCCACCTTCCCCTGCCATGTGGGTGTTTCCTCTGGAAGCAGTGACCACAGATTGCTTCACTGTTGACAGGAGATGTGGCATGACATTCTACAAGGCTAAGTGCCAGGTCCTGCATTTGGGTCATAACAACCCCATACAGTACTACAGGCTTGGTAAAGAGTGTCTGGAAACTTGACCAGCAGAAAAGGACCTGGGGGTGCAGAATGGCAGCCAGCTGAACAAGAACCAGCAGTGTGCACAGGTGACCAAGAAGACCAATATCATCCTGGCTTGCATCAGAAATAGTGTGGCCAGCAGGATTAGGGAAGTGATTGTCCCTCCCTACTCAGCTCTGGTGAGACCTCACCTCAAGTACTGTGTTTATTTTTTTGCCCTTCACTTGTAGTGAAGGACATTGAGTTACTGGAATTCTCAGTTTGCTAATTTCTGAAACACTGTTTCCTATTACACACGAAAAAATAATCTCATATATAGACATGTTATGGATCAGACAGGTATGTTTTACTGGAGAGAGAACCATGATTTCCTCTACGCACTTATACTTACTTAAATAATTTATGTGGATAGGTCTTTCTCTTTGAACTGTACTTTGAGCAATAAATTGAACAATACTCTCCCCCATAATAATACTCTCCCCTCATAATGCTTACACTTCATGTCCTCTTTTGTATTTCCTTACAGAGAGTGCTGATATGAAATCTGAAATTGTAGAAACCTTAAATTAACGGTTTGTGAAGAAAAAAAGTACAGGGAGCATTATGGGATATATGTTGTTTTTTTTTAATTATTATTATTATTTTTCTTTTCTCATACAGTGTTATGTTCAACAAGATTCAAAGAAAGTTTGCCATGGCCTAGGTCAAGTATAAGTTTTATTCACTGTGAAGTTTCAAGGTGATGGTCTTTCTTGGATTTCCCTGTGATGGCTAATGACAGCAATTGTCTCCACCCATCCATCCTGCACTTTAACCAGAGGCTGCCATCCTCTCACAGAAGCACCACAAAAGGCAGTTTGTCCATTTCTTACCCATCAGAGGTTGCAATCTGACATATTAAATTAAAATGTCATTGATTTCAGTTTGTGTTAACACAGCAGGCTGTGATGTATGTGAGTCAGAGCCCTAGGATGAAGAAGCTCTGAGAAGTCTCAGCTAGCAGAGTTCCTATTTTATACAGTTTGCATCTCAGTTCCTAAAATGATAAATTTGGCCATGTCTATGTCAGTTTTACTGAGTAGCTTAATTGGAAAAAGCATTAAATCTCTCTCTCCCATGGAGCATGTTTTCTTTACATTCATTTAATATTCTCACTTCTGCATAGAAGTAAAGTTATCTGCTCTATGCACCCAGCAGTGCTTATGAATGACAGAAAGCGAAGAGCTGACATCAGGCATGAGAAGTCTATATTATTTAAAATGACATAGTTCATCAAAACTACAGTATTTCCCTGCCAGCTCCCTGCCAAATTCCTACTTGCTTTCTTATCTTCATCTGTCCTCTACAGATGTTCTCAAATAAGATACTGAGGTGTTTAAACTAACTGCATACACACAAGATATTTGAAAAAGAGAATTCTTCTTACAAATAGGTTTTTGCTTATGTTGGAGCCACATAAAAATCCTTTCCCCCTGCCATCATGAACATTCTATTTCAGCTGAAGAAGGTGTATTATTTTCATTCACCTCTCTGCTCAGAAAACTAGGGTGTTGAAAGGACCTTGCCAGGATGTACACTGATGATATGGCTGTATTCTTAAATTTCTGGAGTATACATGTCTGAAATTTGTTAAAAGCATTTAATGAAGCTTCA
Organism: Anser brachyrhynchus; assembly: GCF_964034855.1. Classification (NCBI taxonomy): domain Eukaryota; kingdom Metazoa; phylum Chordata; class Aves; order Anseriformes; family Anatidae; genus Anser; species Anser brachyrhynchus. The sequence goes on from NC_137695.1 coordinate 12,529,020, forward strand.
CTTACCTTACACATTGGTGACCTGCAAAGTCAGCTCTTTAAGATGGTGTGTCAAACTTCAGAGCAGAAATACAGGAGAAAAGAAAACATATAGCACAATATTTATCATTAATTATATCACTAGAACTGTGAAGTTTGACTTTAAGTCAATCCCAGCATTTTCTGGTTATATAAAATGATTAACATATGAAATGTGCCCAAAGAGTTGGCATCTGAAATTAGGAAAAAAAAAAAAAAATAAAAATAAAAAAATGTTCTCTTGATCTTTGCAGTATAATTTTCTCCTTACATCCAACAACATATATTCTCTTGTGCACTTGTGCACTTATAAACTGCCTCAGTAACAGATTAGTTTATTAAAAAAAAAAAAAAGTTTTTATTCCTTTAAATAATATATTCATTTTTAGCACATTTATATGACTTCTTGCTATATGTCAAAATGTAATCATAGTGTCCTACACATAATAAACCAATAAAAATATAGAGTTTATAATTTGGTTAAGATAACCATTGCTGAAGGATAATATTTATTGCGTATCTTAAATATCTGTCTTGCCAATAAATCCATTGTTTATATATTGGTCTTCTGAAGGTCACACAGATATAAAACCAAAACCTTATGCAGTAAAGAGGCATTTTACAAGTATTCAAAACAAAAAAAAAAATAAAAACAAAAAAACATAGGAAACTCAAAACTTTTATTTGTTGTTGTTGAAGGCAATATTCATAAGATTTAAATACCTGAGAGTTATCCAATGAATAAATAATATTAAAACAAACAAACAAACAAAAAACAAGAAAGCCAACAACACCTGAAATAAAAACATGGTCCTAAAGGTCTTCTGAGGAGACTGAAAAGAAATCAAACTTACTTATTCATTCCCTGAGATAACTTCATCACTTGGACTCCTCAGCTGAGATGGCTGTATCAGAATTTTTAAACTCTATACCTTTGAATTTAACTCCTGAGTAACCCAGAACACTTCTGCAGTTGCAATAGAACAAGAAGATGAAAACTTTTTATTGTAGACCTCTAATTCATTGTCATCATAATTTATTGTAGACCTCTAATATAAGGAGTATAAAATCAGTTACTACCAACTTCATAGTTAATAGTTAGCTAGTAGTAAATAGTTAAGTAATATAAAATGTCAGTGAACATTTACAAGGTATGGATCCTACCTTCTGTCTACTTTTAGAATTACTGGTACTCTATTCTTCTCTTCTCTCTTCTTACTGAAAGTTCTTTTAATAGCTGCAAAAGGAAATGACACTCACATCCTTGGGATCTACAGATGCCTCATTTCAAATTCTCCAGCAAAGAAATCCTTAACCAGTCTCTTCCAGCTGCTTTTATTCTTTAACTCTTTGTTATGCTAATACTATGAAAAGATGTGCAGGATCAAAGTACTCTGTGCATACAATTTATACTAAAAATAATTTTGATTTAGACTTGACATTTAAAATAACTTTCTGTTTTAATAATGTACAAAATTAAGGGTGAGATGAGCTATGTGACTGCATGTGGAAGCATGGGTGATGGATGAAGCTATCAGAGGGACAGTGGGATGCTTCTGTTTCAACATTGACATAACTATCTAAAAACAGTCAAAATCATTTATTTAAACAGAGCAGGAATCTGAAACTATTTCCTTAAAGCAGATTTAAATTCAGAGATTTACTAACCCTAGCGGAAAAAAAAAAATAAAATCTGTTATTCTTGAGAAAAACATGATAGTAGAAGTTAGTAGGCAACAAGAAAAGTCCTCAAGATGGCTAATTGTTGCTGTATCTTACTTACATACCATATTCCAAAGATATATTCCAAGTCAGGACATATATTAGTACTAATTCAGAAAGAGTAGGAGTTAAAGCTCTCTATTTTTTCACCTACACAAACCAGAATTTTTATTGTTGTGTATTAAAACAAACTTGGGAGTATCTAGCCACACTAAGGGAGGAAAAAAAAAAAAAAAGTCATCACTATAGATTATTGTGATTATAGATTATTGCTACTGAATAACATGGGGAGAGGTTGACTGTTGAAATCTGATTGTTGAAAACATATGTTACGTAGGCTTCCACCATAGAGAAAACATAAATCACTTTTTTTCTTTCTTCTTTTCTTGAAAACTAGGGATTAACTTTGAAAACATTCAAAGAGAATGAGGAAAGAAGATGTAGTTGATTCCTAGTAGTGATTTGTAACTAATTCCTAACAATGGTCAGAATATTTGTGTTCTGAGGAGGAGGAAGGGAGTTGTAGAAAATGAACAATAACTGCTAGCATGAAATGAAGGAATTGTTGCAAGAAAATATCTTGGCTGTTGATGGAGTCAGTGGTGAAGGTCAGCTTCAATATTTCTGCTATGAGAAAATGTGTAAAGTTGACAAAGGGAGCTTGCAGTGAAGCTCATCTAATCTTTGCAAAAAACTCTGAAGTTGCCACCATTCGAGTGCCATCACTACTTGAACATTGCTATAAAAGCCAGACTACTGTCTGAAGGCTGTTAAAAGCAGATCCCTCAGGAACTCAGTCACTGTGAAGGATCACACTAAATCCACAATTTTAAGTCATAAGTTAAATTTGGTACCACAAAGATGCAATAAAAAATCCAGCTCTGAAAACTGTGAAACAGATATTCCACAGGTTTTAAGAGAATGGGGTCAGTAACAAAATAATAATAAACATTTTATGATTACAATCTTTTTACATAATAAGCACAAGACTATCAAAATCACCTGAAACCAGGGGACCACCTAGCTTCAGATATAGAAAGAATTTTGATACAAAAATAATGTGTCACTAGATAATTTAATAGAATGTAATATATGTACAATTTAATCAGAGTGATACCCTAGGGAATAACAGTCTATTATCTGTTTCTCTACAAATATCTGAAGGCTGTATTTTAAACTAAGCTGTAGTTCAGATCAGTGAAGATCAGTGATAACCCTTAGTGAGAATGAAATTGATCAAAAAACCCACAACTGAAACCAAAACAAAAAACCTCTATACATTGTTATTGGAAAATATCATCCATATCTACATAAACTTCTTTACCCAGAAAATATTGCAGATATGAATTAAAAAATCACAGATCATGTGAGGGTCATTAATAAATAAATATCCGCTACAGCGGTCTTTACACTATGATCAAAACACAAAATGAAATGTGGAGTTTCCTCTAGTGCTCTTTTCCAAATATTCTAAAGTTACAGCACATTTATCCACAGTATATTGTAGAGACACTATAAAATTCAGCTTTAGATGGGAGGGACTCTACATCTGAAGTGATTATTTAACAGCTTCTGTATTTATTGGATGAAGGGCAACTGTCCTGAAAAAAATATATATATATACATTAAAAAGAGTCAGTTTTGCCCTACACTTTATGTTTCTAGGAAATTTTCTGTTGTTTCTAACATAAGGGTACAAGATAAACTGAATATGATTTCTGTGGGATGCATATATAGATATATATAAAAGGGAACAAAAGGTACAGTCAAGGTACATTGTCAAGGTACAGTTTGATTCAGACAATAAAAACAAGAAAAAAACACCACCACCACCACCACCAAAAAAAAAAAAAAATCATGGTATGGCAGCCTTTATTTTGGATTACAAAATTCACATATTTTGTGATTATTCAGTAAAATTGTTTACAGAATTTAATTATTCTGATTTTTCTACTAATTTTAACTTTGTTACTACCAGATGCTATCTGTCTCCAGATCACCTAGAAAAACTGTGACTTCTAAATTTATACAGAATTTGATAATCATTCTTTTCACAGGTGTGACATGAATGAATTAAATCAGACTGGCTGTTATATTATTAATAACTTTAATATGTTTTTCATCTTGTTAATCTGTGCCTCTATAACAACTGTCACTAGCTTTGGTTTGTAAGATATATACATATATAATTATTTTATTCCCGGTATTTCTTCTTGATGCAGATCAATTATTTGGCATCTCCAAGACTCTTTGAGTGTAAAAAGATGGAATGATTACATGTACTTTATATTTCAATATTTCAAATAAAACTAATTCATATTTGTATTTTTTCTAATTCGTACTTATATCTGCCTAGTACTGTTGAACATAAAAGTTCTATTGATCCACTTTAAGGTAGGAAAATCATTGCTATATGACTTAGACATAACTTCATATTTTTGTTAACAAAATTTTGTTTGATTGAATGGGCACTAGCCATGAGCTGTAGTTAAAATTAAAAAATAATAAGAAGGAGAATAGAAGGAGAGAGTATTCGCTTCAGTAATCCAAAGGTGTAGGATTACACTCGGCAATAAATGATCCTTTAAAGAATTAATTGCTCATATGTTGGGTTGCAAAGAACTAAAACAGCTCTCTGCAACAGCACCATCTGCTGGTAGATCTTCTACCTATTAAAAAAAAAATGGACAGAAAAAAAATAATATCAAGAAAAGCAACTTCGCATATGTGTTCACAGTAACTCTCACAACATTGTGTGGCACATTTCAAAAAAGGATCAGACATTTATAAATTAGACTATCATGCACAGTTACACAGACTAGGATAACAGTTACAGGGACAAGTAATGTTAATGCTTTGTAGCGTTAGTTGAGCAACAGACAGAATCAAAAAGCAATTTCCTTCCATGGTTAAATTTTGTGTGCATGCCAAGGTTTTTGTGCTTTCCTTTGAAGTGTGCAGCCATTGCCTCGGGCAGGATGCTGGACTAGATGGACCATTGGTTCTGTTCTGCTATGGCAATTCTATTGTTCTTAGCTCCTGTACCAATGAAATATCGAAACACACTATCTAAATTGCATTTGATATATATACCACGTCACACTTCAAACCAGTGAAGCAACACAGACAGTATGATTCATGTGGAGAGTGTGCTTGAGTTACTTTAGACATGAGGAAAACAATATCAGAGTTAGGTCTACAACCTAGTGAACACAGCGGGATTTGGCAATCTGTGATGTGCTTTGTCCATATGGAAGTGAGAAAGTATTCAAATGCTATCAATAAAAACAACACAATATGTCTGTTTCTGAGCAGCACGCATCACTAACCTGCAGTTCCTGGGCAAAAGTGTAAACACAGAGGCTGATACTCCCAGTAGAAAAGATATTCATAGACTTCTTTGTTGCTACTCACTGATTAAAAAAAATGCTCAAGCTTCTCAGGAGAAAATTATCCATGCTATTTCATTAAATGTTCTTTTTGTAAATAGCTTTGTGAAGATGCCAAAGGAAAGAAAAAAAAATTAAGAAATTCTTATTCATTGTAATTAATAATTTAATAAATAAATGATAAAATAAAAACCTTCCCATTTTAATTAAAGTTGTGAAATATAAACAAAGTTCTGAAACAGACTGTTTTTAACAATAATTTGGGAAAATGTAGAACCTACTAAAACAAGATTAGTTTAAAATTAGGTTAAAAGACTGTATATAACTAAAGATGTAAAGTAGAGCACAGAACAGGCCTGACACATATGTGTAGCTACTGATGTATAGAACCTTGATAGAATTATCCTTTGACCTATGTATACAGAAATTCAGACCTGGTTGTAATATGGACACTGAAATTTACAGTTCATGATTCTATTTATTTAGTTGTCACATAGCATCAAAATTGGAGAAGACCTTCCTTACTAAGATTCCTATTTCAAAAGATAGCGGTATTTATCTTTCTCAAGAGGTTCTTGTTATTAGAGAGGGAAGACTACTTTTATAAAAACAATAATAGGTTTTAGTTTTATTTAAAACTCTTCTTTTTTTTTCCTTTGCAGATTTCAAAAGCTTTTATTCATATATGTCAGTTTTCATTCAGTTTTCAAAATTGTGGTTGCCAAAATCAACATGATCAGCTTCTTACAGCTTAAACAGGAAGAATTTTTAAATCAGTTTAGAGGAGAGGTTTATTTTTAAGAACTCTATTAATTTATACTTGGAGAGAAAATCACTTGAAAGCAGATATCAAGGAAGACTTCATGTCAGTTTCCAGTAGATGATCAAGTTTGTAGGAGCAATTTCATTCTCTTCATTCAAAATATCACATCTGCTTAAGAGAGAGTATAATTCAACTGGAAATTCACACAGACCATCTCCCTATAAGACTTCAGATAACAAGTTTTCCTGTTCCAAATAAAAGCACATATTTGATTCTAAGGTCAAAAATAATGGATGCTATACTATACCACTTAAAGGTCCAATCAAAGTATAACCAGTAAATTACTACGGGACATTACATGTAAGCTTCAGGGAGAACAAATTGCCAACAAACTTTTGAATGATGTATTCGGTGTAACTGATTTGTCACACCAGAGATAAAGGCATCTATTACAGATCACCTTCTGAAAAAAATCTCACAGCTAAAATATCTGTGGTTAGTTGGTGAAGTGTTCTGACTTGTGTTATGCAAAATACAGTAGTTTTAATTTATCCTTTAAATCATTAAACCTGTAAAATCTCTGAGATGCCTCTGTCCTCAGTCTTCTGGGAAAGCTTGGTACCTATCAAAATGTTCTCAGTAACAGGTCAGGTGGCTTAGTGAATCTTAAATCACAAGAAAGGAAGGAAGGAACGAAGGAAGGGAGAGAGAGAGAGAGAAAGATAGAAAGCACAAACCAACAAACCTCACATTAATTCTTTTTCATTTTTTTTTCTTCAACACTTATTTCTCTTAGATATACCCTATCACTCTTTTACCCTTTGCTTACAATGTATAACTACAGATATGCAATACCAAAAGCACTTTGAGCTGTGTTATTCACCACCAATGTAATTAACAAGATATACAAGACATTATTAAGCTAGCAACCTGTCTATAATGATAAAATTCAACCATTTGTCACTGGGTTGGGAGAGAAGTAGCAGCTGAAGTGGCCACACCAAATTGAACTGCATGGCCTAAATTGTCTAGAAATAGAAGGAAGGTGTGGGTGATGTGATCAGAGAAATTTTTTTATTTTTTTTTTTAGTTTGCCAAAGGAGTTTTAATTAGTTGGACTGGTTTGTGCCTTCCAACCTTCTCATGGCCTAGAAGCTGACAGTCACCTGTGTTCAATATGTTAGAAGCTCAAAGAGGGCAAAATCACAGATTTTCAAAACCCCTGCCTGTAAGCGATTGGCAGAAGGAAAACATAGCTCTAAGACCATCTGGCAAACCTGGCTTATCACAAACATAACTAAGTTTTTTATTCAATACTTTATTCAACAGTTTTTTCAGTGATCTTCTACTCAGTGACTAGTAGTTGAATGCCTCTGTTAACTCTTTTTTTTTGCAGTCATTTCAGGAATTTGAGCCAGTTACCTATATAACTGTAGTCTCAAATACAGAAAAAACACCCTCCCAGTGGAAAATAATCTAACATTCAAATAAATATTCCTAGGATTTGTAGGAAGTGCTGTTAATAAGGAATTATATTAAAAATGCTTCAATTTTAAGAATGACTGTACTTAATAAATTATGATGATAGCGATATTCTTTTCTTCTTCTTTTCTTCTTCTTCTTCTTCTTCTTCTTCTTCTTCTTCTTCTTCTTCTTCTTCTTCTTCTTCTTCTTCTTCTTCTTCTTCTTCTTCTTCTTCTTCTTCTTCTTCCTCTTCTTCTTCTTCTTCCTCTTCTTCTTCTTCTCCTTCTTCTGATGTGCCATTTACTAGGGTGAAACCTACCAATTGAAAACTATCCCACATCTAGCCAAAATCCGTATCTCCATAGCTAGATCTGTGCGAATAGATTCTTAATGAGTCACTTATTTCTACCTAATCTGTCTGAAGTCTAAAGAGAATATATGATTTCAGATTTGCTATCATGCTTCTCTTCCTTTTCTATAAAATTTCCATCAGCTGCTTACCCTTTTTCCCAGAGGAATGCAATATATTCATCTGCTCTTTCATTACCTCTACCCTTATATGGCAATTTTCAACTTTTTCATATTCCAATAGAAGTTTATTAAAATTTATCCCTACACACACAAAAAAAGAGGTGTCTTACATACTATGACTGAGTACTTCTGCCCCTGAACACTGTAGCATCATGACATCACGAACATCGGTCATTCCTTTTGTCTTCACAAAACTGCTACAAAGTAAGCAAAAATTACTACCATCTAACAGACAGGGAACAGATGAAAAAAAAATGCAAATACAGATTGCCTGCAGATACCTAACAGTTGAGTTGTGCACTGAATCCTACTTTTTCTATCAATCTTCTGTATCTATCTGAATCATCAGAAACAGCTCAGACTTTGAATAGTGAGTGAACAATAAGCAGGTCTTTCATATAGATGTTTCTTGTGTTTGCTGAAAAGAACTTTTTTTAACACCTAAAACTTCTCTTAAAAGTGGAATAATCTTAGAACAACACATTAATTATGATTTTCAATTGAAAACTCAGGATGAATAGTGTTCATTAGGCATCTCTGGAATCAAAAATAGGTCACCACAATACTTTGTCTGATCATCTTCAGTAAAGGTCTATTCCTTTGTATTTTCCCATCCTTTGAGTTTCAGTAGGACAGAGCTTGAAAGGAAAGAATCTTGTAAGGGAAATTCCAAAAAAAATGCAAACCCATGTGAAAAATACCATTAGGAGTGTCTCTTTTAAATATCTATATCCTTCCCCATTTCAAATTGGCGACAGGAGTTTGACGGCTTCAGACACTGGAGACAGGAAGAAGTTGTGCTAAGGTATCTTATATTGCAAGTCTATTAGTCTCTTGCTTGAGATATGCTGCAAGAAAAAACATAAAACTAGAAAAAAAAAATACTAAGCACTGACATTAGAACCATTTATCACCTACTGCTGTGTGAGAAATAAAAGGATTGTCTTTGAAGATAGTCCATTATCTGCTTCTTGCTGGCTCCTTGCTGTCATATTTTCTCACAGAAATAATAAATTTAGGAAGATCACATTTGGAGAATAAGTACTGTTATACGTCTAAGTTTATACATTGTTCTTTTATTTACAGTCACTTTTGCACATTTTCTCAAAGAAAAAAGGGTTTTTACACTTATTATTTGTGGTTACCTCGTATCTGTTATTTTTTCTTCTCAGATATAGAATTTGGAGGTAGTAGTGATGGAAGGCTGGAATAACATCAAAGAAAATGCATGAAATACATTTCTTTCTTACTAGACAAATTCCAGGGGAAACAATATCAATTTCTGTTTTATAATGGTACAACAGGGTTTGCAAGAGGAAATGTATAAATGTGTAAAAATATATAAAATACATTTTTTTCTATATATATATGTATGTATGTTTATATGTACATATATACATATATGCATATACATACACAGTTTTGTGAATACATATATATTCATATGCATGCATACACATACATGCATGTGTATATAGCTGTATCTACACATGTATATACATAGATATGTACGTATACCAGGATATATGTATATATATGAGTATATATGCACACATACACATATATTGCCATCATTTCACTTTTTTGTCTAGGAACCATCTTCACATCCATAGATCACTGCATCCACCTGGATTGACCCCAATAATTCAATGGTAAGTAGCCTTGCAATATTATGGTGAAACGTTACTGATGTAAGTTTGTCTCCTTTAAAACTGTCAGCTTTTAATTTGCTGCTACTTTAATATTAAAATCAGAATATACATATCAGTATTTTATAATCACTTGGTATATCTTAAATATTTTTTAGTAATTTTCAAGAAATAATTTTACAGATAAGTCTGTCAACATCATAAATACTGTGATTTAGGTAGAATAACAACAACAAGGTTGTGAATGAGGGGAGACTGTTAGGCCTGGAACTGCTTCTTAATCTACGTTTGTAAAGCACTCCTCACAGTTCCTATTGACCTTTCAGATGCAGCCATCTACCACTTATGAATTAAAACACTAGAATTATCATTTATTAAATTATAACAATTTAGAGACTTCCATATTTTTGAATGAACAACAATTAAAACTTAACTTACACACATATAACTTTTCAAGGCAACAAAATAAAGATCATGTGAGGGTTTGCTGAGTATACTCAACGATCTTTCATTTTAGGTAGAATATGAAACCAGCGTGTTAATCTCCTTGAGAAGGAAGATTTGCTTTAATTAGATATCTTTTTTTTTTTTTTTAATGCACAAAATTAAATCTATATTTGCACATATAATAATTAGTCCTAAGGGTATCCTGAGCATCAACCTATTTTCCTCGGACAGAAAATTTAAAAGAGCACAGAGAGGTAGGGGCAGAAATCCCACTAAATTTACTACTTTAATTCATTGGGTTTAAGTGCTGAACTACACACATAGTCTCCTTTAAATTCTCTCACATGTAATTTTTTTTTTTTTCAGCTTGTAGATCATTTCTTTTGTGTTCTTGCAGTTAATGCATGACTGCATCAAGTAATGACTACCTGTCTTTATTTCACACACAAACCCTACCCAAATTGATATTAGCAAACTCCAGAGTCGTAATTCACCCTAGTGTACGACTGAAATGATGGTTTCGGCAGTGGAGATTGTCTTTTATAAGGATTCAGGTATTACAGCTTCCATGTTTGTGAGGTTTCTTGGTAAAGAGACCTGGCTTTCCTCTGCAACAGAACTTTTGTCTTTTGTTTAAATAGTTTTTAAAGATCAGAATGAGTTATTTCTAGGAAACAGAAGGTTTAGAAGTCTCTCTGGATGCAATAAAAACCACTCTTTGTGTTTACAACCTGGCAAAAATGACAGACACCAGCTCCCAATATGAGCAGCCATCTAGTCCCCTTCCTGTTTTGACACAACCTTAAGAATGCATTGATGTATTTAAGAATTTAAATTCATTTTCTTGGTTACCACATGGATATCAAGTCAATGTAGAGAAGAGTTGCTCTGCTGACGTTATTGGGAATCATGACATTTGCTTGGTTTTGAGTGTGAAAGCACTTGAATGAAACATCTCATTTTCTTTTCTGTCATTATCTTGTTTTAAATTAGAATAATAGATTAATTGCCCCTTTAATGACAGGTGCTTGCTTAGACAGAGCTGAGACCAGGGTGAGCAGTGTGCCAGGTAATTTAGGTAGTCAGCAAACCATGAATTTCATGCTGACAACAGGCATTCATTCATCTCAGATATTTTCCTTTTTCTTTCAAGCAAATAAACCGTTTTCTGGATTCATTTAGGGCAACAGATCCCTCAAAATATATTTTGTGTTAGCTTTGATTTCTGTACTCTAGCACACATTGGGCTTTGACATTCCTTTTGTTGCTTGTTGTTTGTTTTTCTCTTTCTTTTTTTTTTTTTTCCTTGGTGGAGGTGGGGGGGGGGGGGCGGGGAGGGAGGGAGGAAGAAGTGTCCTTCCTCCAAAACCTCCCCCTGGGAGGATAAATACACCTAGGATATACACACTGATGAGATCTGTGTGACTAGAGTGCCTTTGGAGAGAAGGTACTTTAGATCTAAGGCCAGGAAAAGAGATATAGAAGCTTAAGCACCAATGCTTGGATTGCTCTGTGACAATACATGGGGCTAATACATATGCTAACATGTTCAGTGTTGTATCATTGCAAAAGTTTTGCCCTTGCTAGTTATTATTTTCAAACTTATTTTCATTGTTTTCAGCAAAGCGCAGCAAAACTCAGGGCTGGTTGAGTAATTCAAGAGAAAAAGGGTTGCCAGATCTGGGTTTTGGGGTCAGACAGCTGATTGAGAAATTAACAGGGATTTCTTTGTATGCCTCCAAAAATAATCATCATAGAACCAATCTCTAAAGAGAACAAGATTTCATTCTCAGAAAAAAAAAAAAAAATCAGTAGATACAGCTGCAGAATGACATCCCAAAAGCCTTTCCTGTTTATATACATGCACTTCATGCATTAACTGTACAGTAGAGCCTGCCATGTTCATTCTTAAAGAAAGAAAATGGTGATCATGTTCAATGCTTGCTGATGTGCATGGCAATGCTGCTGTTGCTTTCAGATGAAACAGGAGATACTTAATGCCCATGCTAGCTCTCAAGAAAAGGAGCTGGTGTTCAGCTTTTATTTTTTCATTCTCATTTATGAGAAAGAAGGCTCCTTCTTGATGGTCATTTTTCCTTCTTTTGGAGGAAGGGTAGAAAAGATTCAGGAAGACTGAACTACCCTCCAGACTAGTGGTAGAGGTGATGTTTGAACTTCCCAGCCAAAAAAAAGGGACTTCATAAGTAAACTTGGAGGCAATTCAGCTGCATGTATTCTTTGACTACATCTGCATGGGACACACACTGTACATCCAGAGCATGCGCAGCTTTGAGGTACAGCAGAAGTACATTTCTATGGAGTAGAAATTTTCATTTCTGTGAAAATTCTCCAAAGTGATCGCGTTGCGGGGTCATTTCCTAGGTAAAGAAAATTCTCTGTCTCTATAACTAGTTGAATCTGGGATATGAGCTCTGCTGGAGCTCACTTTTTGTTTCAGCTGTTTTCCGAAGCCTCTGAAAAGCACTATTATTTCATATACAGTTTTTATATGTCATAATATGTGCTCCTGAAGCAAGGAAGACCATGATCTCATGAGACTTTATGAATATCAATAACACGAGCTGACAGAAAATGCTAAGTGTAGAGAACACAACTCTATGGGTCATGATGCTTGAGGCTTTGGAGATAAGCACGTACAATGAAAGAGAAGGAGTATCCTCTTTAGTTGGTGGTTTCTTCAGCTCATCAACTTTCTATGAAAAATAGAAAATAATTTATATGGTTAACCATATATATTGTTGCTTTGTTTTTGCTTTGGAGTTTTTAATTTTGATTATGTTTTTGACAAAACAGCTTCTAATTTTATATTTTTGATAAAATATGGGTTTCACTATTCAGATTCCTTTAATTAATGTGTTTTCTCTAAAACAATTGTGCTTTTCCTAACAATTTGAGACAGGACACTGAAATGTTAAATGCATGTTAAAATAATGTTTAAAATAAATAATCATGGACTTATTTTTGCCAAAACTCAATCATCCGTTGCTCAAGCTAATGGAAAGATCTAATCAGTTCAGCATTTCTTCCACTTTTGCAAAGAGAGAAATAGTTGGAAAAGTTAAGCTGGTTTCATTGCATAGAATCATAGAATAGTTGGAAGGGACCGCAAGGACCATTGAGCCCATCTCCTGGATCCCCAAAGAGCCACACAAAAAAATCAGACCATGTGTCTGAGAGCATTATCTAAACACTTCTTGAACTCAATTAATTGATTAAAGGTCACTATTCTCTTCCAATACCACCCAAGTCAACATAAATACTCATGTTCAATTGGATACACAGGTCTTTGCTTTCCATTGCTTTTTCTTGAATTGAAGGATGAAGTTTGTTATTGCAAATCATCGTTAGAAGGTATCAAGCAGTAGCAAGGGGTTACCTGGTAATTCTAATATTAGTTTTTAAATTTAAATTTTCACTCACATTTGCTCGGGGCCTGGGGGCTTTGTTCTTTTAACAATACCTTGCCTGTGAAAGAAAATCGATTTAGAAAACTGCTTGCAGAGCTCATTTTAGGTCTTCTGTATAAGCTTGAAGTGTATCTTCCTAAGCATCACAGTAAATTACATTGGGGTTTGCGGGTGCAAGAGTCCTATTCAGTCCTATTCATTTCTTATATTCTGTCTTCTGTCTGCTGCATCTAGGCATCATTAACATCACCTGCCATGAAAAATGAAAACACAGTGATACATAAGTTTTCTCATGCTTTCTGGATCAGGCTCTGAATTGTTATGAATTGATATAACCTCCTGGGTGTCTCTAGATGTGAAAATTTTCTATGCTTCAAGACTTCAGAATAGAAATTTGGACAAAAAAAAAAAAAAAACAGAAAAAAAAAACAAGCAACAACAACAAAAAAAAAAAACAGAAAGTAATGAATTACATTCACGACCAGGGTAACTCTACTGACTTTGGAGGAAAGATACCACAAGTAATTTTGGCCCATCCTATTAAAATAGTAGCCCAGTGTTCCTGGTGTGTAAATCAGACTTTTTTTTTTTTTTTTTAAATCCAAAGAAGTAATAACTTCAGGACTTTTAACATATATGCTAGTACAATTACTATTTAATCCTTTGAATACATTTCAGTTTCATTATTTTGAAAGCCCTGATGCTATCAAGAGCTATCTATTATTGGTCCCCAAAGTAGTTTCTTTTGCCAGGGAGGATGCAGTGTCACTATCTAACAACTCCTCATTCACCAAGTCTATTGTTCTGCTTCAGCTTAAGCTTTCCCACTTAATATTAGCATGATATAATTGTGCCATAGGTGACAAATACATTATTTCTTCTTGTTATACTGAACTTCCTGTCTTAATTACCAAACTCATTTTTCCTTCACATCCCGCTTGCTCATTATTCATTTTCAATTATGATACAGATTTCCCCTAGACTTTAATTACTTCTTGTGCTTAAAAGGATAAATTAATTTTCTTATTAACCCTTTGACATCTCATTAAGGTCTCTGAATAGGACAATTCTGTTTTCTTGTGGTATGTAGTTCAGATCATGCCCATTTTCAGAAATACTAGGAAGCTTAGAAGGAATTAACCACAAATGTTACTTGTTCTTGCTGTTGTGACATCTTTACCTCTGTCATATGATATTGTTTGCCTTCACAGATATACCATTTAAACTAGGACTGGGTCTATCATACTGTGACATAGAAGAAAGATTGGCTTCTAACATTGGTATTTTGCTTTGTTCATAATGCTCACATTCATTTTGTCTCTTGAACATATTCATAGTGATGGGGGAGAGCACAAAGTGTACTGTTTGTGAAGCTTGGACCTGTCTCTGATAGGATGGGCACAAGACAAGATGAGACTTCAGGATTCCCTTCCAACCTACACACAAAATCCTGTAGCACCGACTTGTTTATGGACAGTGGAAATAAAGTTTCAAGAGGGTTTAAATGGAAACTATATTCTGATTCCTCTCTAGCTTTTGGTACAGAAATCTCTATACTGTGTTAGGCCCTTTTATTACCATAAATTTGGTATTAAAATATGCAAAACACAACATTTTCATAATTGAAACAGAAATATAATATGCTTAATGCTTTGAAAGGGAGGAGTTGTGACTCATGAAATATTCCCACTGTTGCTGTCTCCTTGTTCTTTTTACTTTCTGAGTTTCCCCTATTTACAGCTTTGTCTGTAGGCTTTGAGATCCTTTATGGTTATGTGCCCCAGCTTTTGTTTCTGTTTTCTTGCTTTTCTGAGATGTCTGGTTCAAGGCAGCACATCTTAGCTCTTGTTGATTCACCAATGGGACATTGAAAGGACATGTGTGAGTCGCTGATACTTACAAAGATGTCAAAGAAGCTGAGAAAATAATGTCAATCCCTGATGCGCAAGGGAATCATGACATGAGTTCTTTTCAATAATTAAAAACTAGTTAGTTTATTAAGACATCATAGAAATAGAAACAGTAAATATTTCATGGCATTACAACTGAAGTTTCCAGCTGTTTTTTGTGCCTAGGGCCAAATGTATGTTTTTCTACTTCTCAGAAAACTCACTGGAGACTCTCACATCTATTTCATACGAATGATTTGTCCCACATACAAGTTATGTATTGGGTATGCTGAATGCTATTAAGCACCATAAAGATGAAAACTGATTAAAATGAACAGATTTAGGGCTAGAGTGGGATGAAATATGCATGGACAAATTGTTTTGTAGATTAAAAATGTATTTTGTAAGTGTTCTACAGGAACATCTGGCCTCAATTGGGGGTCGTGATGATTATTTTGACCTTTTTTGTCAAGCAGCCATCATTTCAGATGGAAAGTTTTTGTTTGCTTCTTCGTTTGTTTTAACAGCATTTCTTCCTCTGCTTACATCCAAAAGATATATTCAACACTCGAGAAGCACCATCTTTATATTCTCTGAAACAATCTTTTCCTTGGTTCCTCTGATAGCTATAACCAGATTATTTTAAAGCCTAAAGAAATATTTTTCTTTTTTGTTTTTAAACAAAGAGTGAAAATAAGGATTTACTTAATTAACATTCTAAAAGAAATATAACACCCCCACCAATATATATATAAACAAATTGTTAGTAGCCTCATCTCAACTCAATTTCAGTCATATAAAAAAAAATATCCAAAATCCTGTTGAATTGTAAAAAATAAATCCAGCCCTCTATTTTAGAGCACTGAGACTTACTTTCTTATGTTGACAAAGATATAAGTGGAAATCCTAGGCTGATCTTAAATTAATTATGATTCTTGAAATGGGCCAATACTGAAAGATGTCTATAGAGGCCAGCTCTCTGAAAAACTGTTGAGGTAATTTAGTGATCTCAAGCTTAGAAGAAGACTTACGAAATCTATTTGATTTCTGATGACAAATGTGAAGAGGCTGTTATAAAGGTACAGGACCCAGTTAATTATTCTTGATGAAATTTTGAAATATATAAACTGAAAAATATTTCCAAATAACACAATACCTACATAGAAAAATCTAATTCAGAAAGTGCTATAACAAATCCCATCATTAATTTTGTCTTTAGAACAAACATTGAAGGAAAGTCTAATAAAGATATGGCTATAGACAGAAGAGTGAGATAAAATACAATAGAAGTTTACCAAAGGTAAATTGTGCTATACCAGTCTCTTATCTTAATTTCATGAGTGACTAACAGAAAAGTGATCTAAAGTTGGCAAAGCTAAACAAGAACAACAACAACAAAATGGGGAGAAGGAGAATCAGAATATCATACAGAAATAGATAATTCGGAGGACTGAATTTAAAGGAATGAATTATCTATGGTATACCAAAGTGTACTTAAGGACTACTGGAAAAAAAAAAAAAGATATTATTATAATGAAATTACTGTTACTGTTACCGTGCTTTGTCATATATATATCATTATCAACTGCTATGTTTTGAATGGTACAAAAATGTAAGCTCTTTATATCCCAGACTGACTTTTTCTTCCAGGTTTGAGGCTTGAACATTTTGTCATTGTAAAAAAGTACTGTTATATTACTTAATCAAAAATAATAACACGATCTTTTTTAGAGCAAATGATATGAGACTGATTACTGTGTCTGGAATTTTGCATACGTTGTATAACTATTTTCATTGAAATGACAGAATTATGTGTTAAAACCAATATGATTTGTGTTCCTGGTGCTTCAGAAACATTGTTTGAAAATCAAATCCAGAATTATTGTATTACAAATATAGCTTTTATCATTTTATTGAATCCTTTTAATTTCTAAAAAATAAATAATAATAAAAAAGACATAATAAGTACAGTCTAAATGTATGCATGGCAGTATTGCCAAACAGATTTTCCAAAAACATGTTTCCAGAACCGTGCATCCCTAGATGTTTTCAAATGACATTCTGTAATGAGCTGTAGGTACTTTTTGATTAGCATAGGGATGAACATTCTTCTGTTTATCATTTTTCTTGCACCAATGTGACATCTCTGCTGATTACTCACATTATGGTTAATTTGCAACTGATAATCAGTCCTAGTTTCTTAATAAACTTCTCATTAAATGACTGGAGCTGTCACTTTACCTCCATGTTACTCTTCCTAAGTATAATCTGTGACCATTATGCAAAAGAAAGGACTGCTGGACGTCACACATGTCATTTGCAATCATGTACAAAAGCTTCAAAAGAAGCTGGTTAAATAAATGCCCTTCATAATTCATTACTGTAAAGTAGAAAAGTGTAACTAATCACCATATTGCCACTTTGCTGCCATACTTGGCTGTTTTGAAGAAGAGGTATGCTCATCCAGTATGCTTTTTAAAAGATTATTGCAAAATAGTTTTACAGAACTTAGTATAGGGTAACACCCTCTTCTTCTTTGCTTATATTACAGTAAAAATAGTGTTTTATTATTACAGAGGTTCAAGATGAGTCACCTCGTAGACACTTGAAGGCTCATTCCAAAAGTGTTGCCTTAAGGAAAAAGTGCTATGATTATGTTTTCATGCATAACAACGTATCTTGTATTAGCTGAGACAATAAATTTCCAAATACACATTTGGAGTCCACAGTAAAAATGAAGTCATTCAATGTAGTCTGCAGACAAATAAATGAAAGTCATTGTATTGGCTCATAAGATGAAGCAATAAAAATATGTTTATGAACAACAGCCAAACTTTAAGGGATGTGCAGTAGCAGTTAGGTTATACTAGCCTGACAATACTTCTTGTATTGCCAGTATAAAAAAAAAAAAATAATTGTTATAAAATTTTCCTCAATACAATCTTTTATTTCTAACTTCCTAGTGACTATGCGACTACATGGATTCTGTTACTCTGACTCAGCTTCCACAAGTCATGCACCTTGACAGTTTCCTATGAGGCAGAAAAAAAAAAAAAAGAGAGAGCACATGTTGGAGTGAGATAGTCTAAATTTGGTACTTAGAATCTATTTATTTATTTGTTTGTTTGTTTATTTTCTTAGCTGAGTGGATTTCAGCTTGTCAGGGACAGCATACCTCACAATAATTGTGGGGTAGGACTTTGAAAGAGAATTAAAGATAAGCTCAAGACAAGCTAGGGATAAGAAATCAAAAAACTTAAATCACTTTTCATGAAGGGAATTCTGCCTGCACGCTTCCTGAAATTTATACATTCACAAATCCCCAGCAATAGCATGCCATTATTATTTTCTCCCAGGTAAATATTGGCTTACGATTTACTTCTGCTATATGCATTTATGTATTTTATTGTTGTGAATCATGATTTTAAAACTCTTTTAGGAAAAATCAAACCAAAACAAAACAGAAACTGCCAAACATTCAAAACTCTTGTTTATACTACATAGTCAAAAGGTGTTTTAGCAGCAAGTCGCAGTGTCTGTATCTCACCTGTAAGTGGGAAAACAGAATCTCTAGGACCTACTTATCCTTGGGCTTCTGGGAATCTTCCTTTCTTACATTATCTAGAGAAGTTTCTTTCAAGTGTGCTTGCACAAATTAAACAATTCATCTCAGTATCTAACCTAATTTTTTTCTCCTTTTAATGTTTTGCTACTGCTTCTCAGAGATAAAGATTCTTTGCTTCTGAGAAGTCTCTCTCCCACTATTTCTGTACCTTCCTGAAGAAAGTAAATCTTAACAAGACAAGTAAATAAATAAATAAAGGGGGTGGGGGGGAGAGAAGGAAAGACAGTAAAGTAATGAGTAAAGTAAAGTTAATTGGTTTACGCTGACTTCAGGTGAATTGTCATAACTGATGTCAGCAGGAACTATGGCTTCATATATTAGGATATGATGTGTAAGGTTATGACATTCTATAGATATATATATATATTTTTTTTCCCAGGAATTATAAAACATTCATTACAGAAGTGCATCCCAACATCATTTTACCTTTTTTTCAGGTATTTTTAGGTGATGGACACCAGCTTTCATCTTTAGTATTATGTTTTAGGAACAGAACAACTTCCCTTCTGGACTGTTTGTGGTATTTCTTAATATATGCTGTTGTTTCTGTTTTACCTTTATATTGCTGTGGACTAGCTATTTCAGGTCTTCTTTTTTTCTACCTGTTTAATTTACTTTTTTTTCTGAGCTCTTATCAAATATTCTTCAGGATTATATCACTGAGTACACATAAAAAATAAAACTTGTCTGAAAAGTGATTACAAAATATTAGAATATATTATTTCTCTTTACACTGTAAATTGAAATGTTGAACTTGAGAACAGGTGTCTTGTCTAGTTCCATATGTTCTTTGATTATGGCTATAAAATAAGCTAATCATTTCCAGAAACCAGTTGCTTTTCATTAAGAAACAATTGTAAAGATTTGATTGTCGATGAGTATTTTGCAAAGATACTTTAAGTGGATTAAATTTTTAGTTACACACCATCATCAAGTTCCTGTCACATTTCAACATTATTGATTTGAAACAGAAGTGGAATTTTGATATCATTTATTCTGTGCTACGTATTGTGTAATTATTCAAATGCTTCATTTTCATTTGTGCTTTCCTATTTGTCTTAAATGTTATTACTTGCTTCAATGCTTTTTCATTTTAGTGAATACACTGATAAATATTTCTATCAATTGCAGATGTGATTTTTGCATAAGTAACTGAAATCCTACTACCATAGTTTAATAAAATATTAGGCACTCGAGGAACTTGTAGAAGCAATTAGAAAGGCTATGAATATATCTGATTACTGAGTCATTTAAAAAAATCTCTTAAGGGATTTCCTGAATTAATAAATAAGTAAGTAAAAAAATAAATAATAACAAAAAAGCTGTAACTTTCAGTGGCAGAGTTTTAACTGTCCTCATTGTGGATGAATTGCCCTCAGTTTACATAGAAAATTCAGTGAGGATGAATCCCAAGCTGTAGTTTTCTTTTTTATTCTCCCAGCAAATGGATGAGTGTTTCTGTGACAGGCAGGCTGTGGATAGGGACTGGCAAGTCAGCTCCCCCAGAAGCAGAGGAATGGCTGTATCTCAGGCTTCCCAATGTACATGAAATTTAAAACATCTCCAAGCTAGGATCTTCTTTCAGATATCTTAATGCATCCTGTGTTTTTTTTTTCTTCCCTTAGAACAGGATTTTAAATGGGAACTAAAACCTCACTCTATGAGCAGCCATTCTATAATTGGTGAGTATTCACACATAAATCTGTCAGACTCAGTCTTCCAAATAGGGTTATATCCCCCTATCCCAATTCAGACAAGAAGAAAGAGAGAAACTGTCTGAAAAATCATGGGTGAAACCTTTTATTAGTATTGTTGATATTTTTTCTCTTAGTTTTTCAGATGAACACAAAAAAAGAATGAAAAATGTTAAATTTCTACCCCACTCACCACTTCTCTTTTTTGTTACTTAAACAGACAGTGGAAAAAGCAATAGGGAAAGATATAACTTTACAATTTATAAACTAAATATTACTGTAAAATTATTTAATGTGAGTGAAAAATTATTCCATATCCAAAGTTGGAAAACAAATATTTGATTTTTCCCCTATTATATTTACTTAAGAACAGAAAACAGTTTCAGAATATCTCTAGATGGAGGAAGGCTAGTAATTTATCTCATTATAATAATGTAATACTTCCAGAAGGATTGCAAACACCACTTTATGTCCCATCATACAGAGGATTTACATATATCAGAAACCCACTCAGTGATTCTGTTGCAATAAGTAGAGACATGAGTACAACTTATGGCCACAAAAGCAGAAACAGAAAGATCCTGGTCCTCAGTTTCCCACAACTTAATATTGTCCAGTCTAAGATGAAAATGTAATATATGATGGTCCCAAAACTCACTTCTGGGCATCACCAGATATTGACCAAACAGTTTCTGATTGACCCATGATACAGCACTTATTAGTTACTATACTAAAATATGACATAGCAGAGTGTCTGTATTTAGTGTATATTTTATGGATTTTAATTTTAAAAAATGAATAATTTAGTAAATGAGTAATTTTACTTAAAAAAAAAATCAATTAATTTCAGTAAGGTCTTTGATATGATCCCTTATGGTATTCTCTCAGAGATATTGTCCAACTGTGAGATGAACAGGTTCAGGCTATGCTGGGTGAAGAACTGGTTGAAGGGTAGAGCTCAAAAGGCTGTAGTAAAAGAGCAGTTGGCTGGCAGACAGTTACCAGTGGTGTTCCCCAGGGCTTAATTCTAGGGCTATATCCTGTTCTTCATTTTTATCAATGATCTGGATGCAGGAGCAGAATACATCCTCAGCAAGTTTGCTGATGGAACTGAACTGGCAGGTGCCATTGATTCTTTGATGGGACAGGAGGCCTTGCAGAGGGCTCTTGATAGATCAGAGTATTGGGACATCAGCAACGACATGAAATTAAACAAGGGCAAATGCCAGGTGCTGCACCTGGGACAGAGAAATACTGGACACAGGTACAGATGGGAAGAGGAGCGTCTGGAGAGCATCTCAGCAGAAAGGGACTTGGGGGTGCTGGCTGAGAGCAGGGTCACCTTGAGCCAGCAATGTGCCCTGGCAGCTGAGAGCAAACTGCATTTGAGGGTGCATTAAACACAGCATCACCAGATGGTCCAAAGAGGGGATTCTCCCACTATATTTAGCATTGGTGAGGCCTCCCCTTCAGTATGTGTACAGTTCTGGTCTCCCTGATATAAAAAGGATATTAAGATTATTGAAAATGTCCAGATGAGTGCAAAAAAGCTGTTAAAAGGACCGTAAGGCATGTACTATGAGGAGAAGCTGAGGACACGGGTTGTCTAGTCTGGAGAAAAGAAATTTAAGAGACAACCTCACTGCTCCCTTCACCTTTGAAAGGGAAGTAGAGAGGGAGGTGACAGTCTCTTCTGCCTTGTAACTGATGGCAGGATGCATAAGAACAACACAAAGCTACACCAGGGGACGTTCAGACTGGCCATTAGGAAAAAAATCTTTAATGTGAGGGTAGAAGTGGTTGATGCCCCACATCCAAAGTCTGTGAAAGTTCAAACTTGGACAATGCCCTCATTAATATGCTTTAATTTTTGGCTAACCCTGAAGTGCTCAGGCAGTTGGATTAGATTATCTTTGTAGGTCCCCCCAGCCAAACAATTCAAATTTTAATTCTAATTCTAAAATTGATCCTCAGAAATTCTCTGGAAGCAGTAGCCTAAAGTATGATCTTCCTTTATGGATCAGACTTAATATTGTACTTCAGTATATTACATATTTGACATCTACTAAATTCTTACTAGTTATATAACACTTATTAATCCAGGAACATAGTATTACAGCCTAAATACTTAGCTTTCATATAGAGAGATTATTTTTAACTGGATGGATGGCATTGGAGTATAATCCCTAACACCCTTTGCTTTTGTTTTCCCAAAAGGAAGTCTTCACAGCTAGGAAGGAAGAACAGCTTTCTGAATATTGCTTGATAATATTTTTCATTTCCTTTGCATATTTTAATGTAATCAGCACAGCTTACATCTGTGTAGCAATCAAATTACTAAATCAACATAATCCAATGAAATGCTGAACAGTCAAATAATCAAATTCAGATTAATATTAATTGCTGTAGTTTCTGCACCTGGATTTAAAAATGAAAACAAAAACAAGAAGACCACCACATAAAACTTCCTGTCTTTAATTATCATGAAACTCACTTTAAAAAAAAAAAAAAAAAAAAAAGCAAAACACAAATATTAAGAACACACACCAAAAAAAAAAAAAACCACAAAGCGGTGGATTTATTTCCTCCTTTTGTTAGGAATATGACATGTATCATTATCATTTTTCTTTTCCTAGCAACATTTATTAACTAATTATCCATCTACGGTATGGAGATATTGTCCTTATTTTATGCAGCAACAGATTCTTTTAGAACATTTGTGATTCTAGTTCTGGAAGTCAGTTAGGATAAACATGTACATTACTGCAATAGGCTCCATTGCCAAAAGGGCAGTGTTCTTATTCATGCAACCAACAATGAGTTTAAAAATCTCAGCAAGCAAAAAGATGAATTAACATTTCCTGTCCTCCTCCCCAGAGGTGCCTTTACCCCTCAGTTGGAAAGCAGCTGCGCGTGCAATTAATTCAACATTTGTTGTAGCTGGTATGGATGGGATCTTCAGTACTTAGGACTTGGGAACAGGGAAAGAAACCTTCTGATGTAGATTTATCAGCTAACAATGGAGAAAATTACTACTCTGTTAGCAGCCCATGCATTTTTAGTTTTCTGCCCTCATTCATATATCTTTTTTTGTCACATCATATACCAGATAATGTGTGTGAGTGGTTGCACAGAACAAGAACAAAGATTTCCATAGATGTTTCACAGGAATGAGGTGAGAATGCTCGAAATGTGTCACATTTCTGAAAGTGATAATAAAAAATACAGAAAGATTATTCTTCATTTGGACTACAATTGTTGGACTGGTTCCTATAGTTTTTGCAAACAGAAACTGGCCTCATTCTCCATTTCTGATTTCTCTGCCCTTCACCTGAAGCACAGAAATAAATACCTAGTTGTTTTGTACAGTATGCCAAAACAGCTTGCTTTCCAAGGCAGGTGGAATTTCAGAATCAAGTCAAAATGTAAAACTCGGTCACGCTAACAAAAAGTCTAGTTTTCACTATTAGATATGTTTCTTGCAGAAGAAGGAGATGGCAAATGAAATTAAACCATAATTGGATATAAAATGCTGCTTAGCCAAAAAGAAATGTGAAATGTAGTAACAAGACCATGTTTCTTCAGCAATAACTTCCACTAGTCACTTTGGACTCCAGTTGAACTAAAATAAGTAGCTATGTGCATAATCACATCCTCTGTCATTTAATTACTGTTAGAATTCAGGAAACATGGTAACAAGTAATTGGGAAGTTATCAATTACAAGGTTAGCACACTTATGACCAGTGAGATCTCAGAGATCAAATCTAAATTTGCAGATCTTAGACTCAGGGAGTTAGTCAGTCATAAGGAAGTATTAAAAATTGCCTGGAATATATATGCCTGGAACCAGTGATCTTCACAATAATAACCTGTAAAGTGTTAAAGTGCAAAATTAATTTGTAGACTGAATTTCAACATCAGCCAGAACTGTCAATGGTCAAGTGGTAAAACAGATCTATTTGCTCCCTTCTCATTACAGGTTAACCTTCTTAATTACATTCAGAATACACAAAGCAAGAGAAGTGCAAATAATGCAATGGTCCTTTCTTTCTGAAGACTGAATTTAAAAGTGAAGAGAAAGCTTTATGATCAAAGCAGAAGGATCTGATTTTCTGTTTCCAATGGGAAGATATAGTTCTTGACATCACCACTTAATTTGTGTATAATCATGTTTAATTTAAGAGGAAACAGTTTGTGCCTATGAATTCCTGAAACAAACAAAACCTAAATGTACAGAGGAGATTCAAATTTACAGGTCAAATATTACAGCTACAGTGAAGGTTACTATGTAACTTTATTTATTTATTTATTTTAAATGAAATAATTAAGAAAAAAAAAATAATTCACAGACCTTGGAAAGATAGCACATTTCCAGTGGTCAGCACTTTCAGTGCCAGCAGGTACAATACTTGTCCATGACAGAGATATCCCTTCCACTTATGCTTCAGGACCTTTCAAACAGCATTTCTCATTTCCCTGATAGGTTTGCAGGTGAGTACAGTGTCTGGAAGTTCACCAACCCTCTTGCTGGGATTGTTCAGCCTTATAGCATGTTTCATCTGTACAGAAAAAAGAAATGCCAGGAACAGGAATGCTGGGTTCTAACCTATGCAAAAAACATATCTATAACAAAAACACCATAATTCAGCTTACATGCCTCAGCAGTATAAGAGGTGCTTTACATCAAAACAGAAAATCATTGGACGTGTCATAAAAAATCAAAGTTCTTGTCCATCTGACCAAATACTGTTACTAATGCAAGTGCACAAATCAAACAAAGAAACGAACAACAATAACAACAAAAACAGCTGTGTAAGTTGAGGGTAGAAACTGAGCTGCCTACATAGTCTGACAATGGAAGGATTAAGTTTCTGCTCAGTCTGGAATCTCAGCATTGTGTTTATGGGCTTAAGAACTCAAAATCTCCAGACTTCAGGCTTCTGTATTCCACTGAATTATTAGATGTTTCACCATTGCT
Organism: Anser brachyrhynchus; assembly: GCF_964034855.1. NCBI lineage: Eukaryota > Metazoa > Chordata > Aves > Anseriformes > Anatidae > Anser > Anser brachyrhynchus. Next base: position 12,554,617 of record NC_137695.1, read on the forward strand.
ACGAACTTGCTTTGAAGTCCATGTCATGAAAAATAATACTTTGATATACTAAAACGCTGTAAAATAATAACAATGTATTCTAGAGCACACTTGAGGTTACTTCTAATAACCTAGTGATTAAAATAGTATTCCAGCATTTACAGAAAAAGATATACATTTCTGCAAGTAGCACCATTGCTCACATTTACTCTGTAGTACCTGGAGGACTGTGGACAGTCACAAAGTCAGATAGAAAGCAGTTAGTAAAACCTTGTGCAAAACAGTATTAATAGAGTTTTGCTCCTATTGGTTTTGTTGGTGGTGTTGTTGTTTTCATTCTTACTAGTGGTAATTATTATTTCATCTGAAGTATAATGGGCTGCTTCTTCTTATATTGATATCAATAGCAAAAAATTCAGTTGATTCCTGTGGGCTACAGTAAAGAAAAATAAATTCTAGTACTCAAGGGAGGACTAAATGTAAGTTTTTATGTTCCCAGACCTAGCAATTTAGTCATTTTTAATTTATTCATGTAAGCTATTGTATTAGTTTATACGTACATAAGTATTTGAACACACTTGTCATACTTTGACAATTTGAAAAATATTATTACTGGTTTCCTTATATTTCAAATTGGTCTCTAAAGCAGTACTTTTATTACATTTTAGGAAAAAAAATATTCTCCTGTTGCAAACAGAAATGAACAACTTGGCTGCAGGTATTATTCCTGTAATGTTGTGTTTGGGGCCTGGTAAATACATGTTGCTCTTGCTACCAACAAGAGCAAGTCTGTGGTAACCTAAAAACACAAGTTCCAGGATGTGCCAGGTTTTGTTTGGATCTATCTTGGCCTACATTAAGCTTTGTTTCAACTAATTTAGCTACAGGTATCCATAAAGCATTTGACTGTTGAATACTGAATAGTTGAACTATTTTAGTTCAACTTTTGTTTAGCTTTATATGATTTTCGTGGTATAACACACTGTTATACATTTAACACATTATACATATATATTTTGGGCTGGAGTGTTAATCTGCTTGAGAATAGGAAGGCTCTACAGAAGGATCTGGATAGGCTGGACCAATGGGCTGAGGCCAACTGTATGAGGTTCAACAAGGCTGAGTGCTGGGTCCTGCACTTGGGGCACAACAAATCATGTAATGCTACAGGTTGGGGGAAGAGTGGCTGGAAAGCCACCTGGAAGAAAGGGAGCTGGGGGTACTGGTCAATAGCCAGTATGAGCCAGCAGTGTGCTTAGGTGGCCAAGAAGGCCAACAGCATCCTGGCTTGTATCAGAAATAGTATGGCCAGCTGGACTAGAAAAGTGATTGTCCTCCTGTACTTGGCTCTGGTGAGACCGCACATAGAGTACTGTGTTCAGTTTTGGGCCCTTCACTACAAAAAGGATGTTGAGGTGCTGGAGTACGTCCAAAGAAGGGCAATGAAGCTGGTGAAAGATCTAGAGAACAAGTCTTATAAGGAGTGGATGAAGGAAATGGGGTTGTTTATCTTGGACAAAAGAAGGTTCAAGGTACTTTACAATTACCTTAAAGAAGGTTGTAACAGGGTGGAAGTTAGTATTTTTCGTAAACAACAAGTGATATGACAAGAAGAAATTGAGTCAGATTGCACCAGGGGAAAGTTAAGTTGGATATTAGGAAAATTAGGTTTTCCAACCGAAATGATTCTGTGATTCTATACATCTGTATTTAATAGGCAGTTGGAGAAAAAAAAAAAAAAAAAAAGTTGCTTATTCTGTACAAATTTATCTATCTATAATCCTGGGGAAAAAAAAAAAAAAAAAAAAAAAAAAAGTGGTCCCCTAAAGAATGGAGCCCTGGAAGCTTGGTAAAACCATCGCATTCAGTAGAAACAATCATCAAACATACATGAACACCTAATACAGTAAATTCAGATGTAGCTTTGCAGATTGCTGAAAAGCATGGCAAAAAGGTTTGTTAAAAAATTCACTTACCTAAGTAGATACAACTATGCCTGGGATTGTACCTTGCTAATCTGATCCTTGCCTTGCAGACATGACCTCTCATTTATCTCTGTGGACTTTTCTCTTAATTGGGATTGCTGTCTGAATCTGGTCCAGGTCACCAGATGTGCTCTGTGGGACATGCCCCTGGTTGGTGAGGGCACTGCCTTGCTGTCACCTCCACAATGGATCACTTTCCTTTGTGAAGCAGCCCTGTCTTGGTGCTTCCTGACAAAAATGACATCAAACACCTGTTCTTGCTACCTGTGAGTGTATAAATCAATTTGTACAAATGCAATTATGTTTGCATAAGCAGCTGATGTCTTCACTTGGCCATACAAGTTCCTGGTTCTCAAAGGAATGACATGTAAGGTCAGAAATCTTTACACTGTGATGTCCTCCCCAATCAAATTAATTTTTAAATAATCTTTCTGGGTAACCTGAAATGTAAGGACAATATTTCTTATCACCTACATAATGCTTTTCAATTTTCAAGCTATTGTAATAAATATAGTAACTGAAACTACTCCTCCAAGTACACCTGTAAAGTAACAATCGATTGTCCCTTATGCTTCTCTTGTGCCTGCCATCTGATGATTTTGAAGTATTTTGTGTATCAAGCTTTACAGGACCAAGTAAGTTTCAGAGCATTAAGAATTTCACAGGGAAAGCAAAACAAAACAAAACAAAAAAACAACCAAAAAAAAAGTAAGATAATGTTGTTTTTGTAATATAATGTTGATTCCAAATGGTAAGATATAACATAATTGTGTAATATATAGATATAACACAATTGTGTAGTAACTAATTTACAAGGAATACTATACTATTCAAAGCATGCAGGAATTCTCTAAAGCTGAAGGCACAGCTGGCAATGTGAAACCTGGGAAAGAGCCAGAAATCTACTCTTCTACGATAAAAAAATAAAATGCTTGTGTTGGTGTGAGGCATTATAATAGACCAAACCCAAAGCTATTGACTTTTCTGAGATGGGCTGTACGTGATGGTGATGTATCTGCAGCCCTTGCTGATAACATGGGAAGCCCACAGATTGTTTTGCCTGTGCTACCCAATTCTAAACACTAACAACAAAAGAAGACTATAAAACCCTTTTCCATGCAGTTAAATTCTTCAGGGCAGTTTAAACAAGCCATTTGAAACTTCCCAGGCTTGACGCATCACTGAGATGGTGTAACATGCCTCATTACACTGTGACACTGTGTCAGCAGCACAGATTACTATCAGCCCTCTCCCTTGCTTCCTAAGTGCAGCACTGCAGCTCTATGGCACGGTTCTCTTACCCAGATTTGAGGAAGAAGGGGAAAAAAACCTCTTCAGTAGAACTCAAAGGAAAGTATTCTCTCCTCTCCTAGGTGACACAGCAGGAAAGCTTTCATTGGTATGCAGATGTGCCCGAGTATCATGCTCCTTTCAACAGCTGTGGATACAGGAACAAGTATGTAAGAAAACTGCATGTTTGCAACCCTTCACATAGGTCACAAAACTAGAATAGGAGCAGTGCAAAATATTCACTGTATGCATAGGATGAGAGGGATGAGGCCTATGCTTCACTTAACATCCAGTTGCATCTGTGTACCTAATACCAGACTGCCTCTCAAGTCCATTTTACTGACTGTGTCTATAAATTTCTAATGAGGAGGCTCACCTCTAGACTGTAAACTTTGAATCTCAGCATTGTTTTTTGTAATATTTTTCACTTAACCCTATCTGTCTGTGAGCCTGCTGTGCAGTGGTCCTTTCAGAGGGTCTAGGAAGCAGATGGAGCTGTATCCTGAATTTCTCCATCCTGTTTCAAGAATGGGTTGGCAGCAGAGTGGATGCCACAGGATTGTTTAGTCTAGAGAAGTCTTTGGGGAGACCTTATAGCAACCTTCCAGTACTGAAAGGGAGCCTACAGAAAAGGTGGGGAGGGATCCATTATCAGTGAGTATAGTGATAGGACAATGAGTAGCAATTTTAAACTAAAAGAGGGTAGGTTCAGAACAGAAATTAGAAAGAAAATCTTCACTATGAGGGTGCTGAGGCACTAGAACAAGTTGCCTAGAGAAGCTGTGGATGTCCCATCCCTGGAAATGTTCAAGGCCAAGTGGAGGGAGCTTTGAGCATCCTGATCTAGTGGAATGTGTCCCTGCCCATGGCAGGAGGGGTAGAACTAGATGATCTTAAAAGTCCTTTCCAACACAAACCATTCTATGAATCTATGACTCCAGGAAAATACATGTGATGATGCAAAGCCTTGTGGCAGCTGAGACCTCCCTTCGGGTTATCTCTAACACCAGGAGATGTGACACTTTTGAGAGCTCACCTACCATGTGCTGATTAAGGAAAGCAGTCATTGTGGAAATGGTGGCATGACCGCACTTTAAATAAGGCACTTAATGACTAGGGATGAGAAAAAAATGAAGTTATAATTACCCTAGTAAATGCAATCAGTTGACAATGCTACCAGGACCCCTTGTTCTTTGAGGCATCAGTTAGCAAAACTTGAGCTACAACCAATTTTAATTATTTGAGGTTTCCCATCTCAAACAGTGGCACCAATCAGACACTTGGAGCTCTGAAGATGCTTGAGCATCCTGCTGAGTGGGGCTTGGAATCACCGATTCCTGTTTAACTAATGAGATATGGCCCAGCTACGATAAACTGAAAGCCCTTTGATATCCTGCAATTTCAGAAAAAAACAAATTCCTCTGATGTCCAACCTCACAATTGACCGATGCCTGTCTGCTGTGTGTGAAAAAGACCTCTGACTCTGTCAGGGTCTTCTGAGGGTATGTAACGGCAACCAGATATATACAGTCTGTAAGAGACTCAATTATCAAAATCCATTTATGCTAGAGAGAACCTGTATGGACAATATTGGCACACATGTTCCTACCGAGTTTCCTTTAACAGTTCTGAGTGCCCTTTCAACCAAAGTCAGAGCAATCTCTGGGAATTCAGGTGACCTCTTTGCACTTGGTTTCTCTTTTGAGTACTGAATCCCTTAAACTTCACTGAAAGTATATTCCCTTTTGTTTGTGCCTTCTGCCAAATCTCTGTTTTTCTGCTGCCAAATTTTCCAGTGTCTTTTTTAGCCTCAATGGGCTGTACCTTCCCTCTCCCTGCCAAGATCCATCATTAACACCTATGTCTTTGTTCTTCACTTGAAAGATTTTCCATTTAAAAAGCCTATAAAAGTAAACATATACTTACTGTTACCGTTAGCAAGCCTGATACATCCAATCAGAGAACTGAAAATATGTACCTAAGGACTGAAAAAAATCCAGCAATTTCATTCCAGTATCATTAGCTGTTGAATAATATAAATTCATTTATTGTATCCTACAAGATTCCTTGTCATGAAGGAAAATGCGCAGTTACTTAGGACACACTTAGAAATCTGTTCTTAATGATGTTGGAAATATTGCAAATGCATGAATTAAAAAATAGCTTTACACTTTAAAGAAAGCATTGATTTGATTAGCCTCAGGCATTAGAAAAGATAAAAGATATAGTGAAGTTAAGTTATTCTTCCGGATTTTTTTTTTTTTCCATAAGAAATGAAAATATATACTTCTAGCACACATTTATCTCTAATGCATACTACTTATGGACAAAAACATAAAGGCTAACTGGAGATTCAAAGGCCCTGTAACCATTTGCCTTGTTAAGATTTTCCCACAGCTAAGATCTACTTACATGTTTTCAGTTGAGATCTATTCACTTCCTCAGCAGACATATTTTGATAGATCTTATTGGCTCACCTCTATATTGCAAGCTGAAATGTCTTATTATTTATTGTGATATTGTTTTGCTGATAGAAGTGGAGTACATCCCATCACTTCTCTTACCCTAGAACTATTTTCAGGTCTGTATTCTGTCATCTTTCTGTGACATTGTCCTTTTCATGCACTCCAAATGTTTGTACATTTTTAAAGCTCATTTTTGTATTTTGAATATATAATGTGTCCACTCTGATTTGGTAAACTTTAATGACAATAATATCTGCATTTGGTCAGACCCTTGGCACATGTACAAGTATTTCATAAATTCACTGCATTACCTAGGAGCCAAAAAATCTAGGACAGTTGTTCCAATCAAGCTTTCACACAAACAACAAAAAGAAAGGTTAGTCAATTATTTTGCCCCAGTAATTTGTGACTGCTAAAGACAGCTCAGGTAAGTAGGTCTGACGATGAGTGAGCTACACTAAAAATAAGAGAAAATACTTCACTACTTCATTAGTGACTATTGAGCTAATTCTGACCCGAAATAGTAAGTTCCTTAGGGTTGTTTCAGATCTGAATATAGTGGTAGCTGAGCATGTCTGTTACCCAAGTACAGTCTGGATAACACAGGCTTATCATAAAGATAAAAGTCCTATCACATAAACAATCCACACACAAGTAACAAAGAGCTGGATGCTTTCTTTTCAATTTGAGGAGGCATGTCACATCAGCTGAAGGTAGTGAAATGCAGTAGGCACTGCAGCAGTAGACCAGTTAAGATAATTTCTCCTTAGATTGCTTACTACTTACACCAGTCTGAAATATATGCAAATACTGCTGCAAGTCACTAGGGACAGTTTTGTTAGAAGCGGTAATCAACCTGAGCATTTCAAAGATGCTGCAGGCTAAACAAGTTGGTCTATGGCACAGTACAAGAGCTACTCTGCTTTGAAAATCTTTGCCAAGGCATCTATGTTACAGAAATGAGGCACAAGAAGGGTATATTCAAGCCAAGCTGAGCATGTAAAGAATCATATGGGAGATGGGAATGAGCAACCACTTATGTATAGTGAATGGTGATTTCTGTTTTCAAGCCAGATGTTTTACTGATGACACCTTCAGATGTTGCATGAATATTTCAGTGCAAAATAAGCCTGAGATACAAATTAATGAATTCTTTTTTAAAGAGCCATTTAGATATACTATTACAGCTAACAACATTCTCCCGTTCAGACACAGCTATTGTATTTGGGTAAAATAAAATGCCTTTTCAGTTTAGGAAAAATCTCTCTTAAAAATGGACTGGAATGCACAGAAATATGTGTAAGCATTTATGACAAGGACTATTAGATGTACAGAGCATGTCAGATGAAAATACCACAGCTCAACAAATCCAGGACAAGTTATTGATATCCACTGAGTAATATTGTCTGAAGTTGCAAGCCCTTTCTCAACTGAGCAGTTTCTTCATTCCATATCCATATTCCATTAAATGTATTTTGTTCCCATTCAGAAACAAAACAACAAGCCAAAAAAATATCAGTGTCTCTTTTATAAATCAAGTTGTATGTTTGACCTGAGGTTCTGGATCTAAAATCATGAGCTATGGTAATAGTTACACCTCCTAAGGAAGATATTAAGATTGTATACTTGTGCTTTCTAGTGTATATTGCAAAAGTGATCCGTATTCCTGCAGTCAGAAAGGGTAATCTTGACCCTTTGAAATCACAGATATTTTTGTCTTCCTAGAATCATAGAATGGCTCAAGTTGGAAGGGACCTTAAGGATCATCTAACTTCAACCCGATTGCCATAGGCAGGGATGCTACCCACTAGTTCAGATTGGCCAAGGCCCCATCCAGCCTGGCCTTGAACACCTTGAAGACTGGGGCATCTACAACTTCCCTGGGGCAACCCGTTCCAGTGCTTTAGTGAAGAATTTCTTCCTAATGTCTAGTCTAAATCTATCCTCTTTTGGTTTAAGACCATTCCCCCTTGTCCAATCATTCTCTACTAGAGTAAAGAGTCATTCTCCATCTTTTTTATAAGACCCCTTTAAATATTGGAAGGATGTAATGAAGTCTCCCTGGAGCCTTCTCTTCTCCAGGTTGAATATCCCCAGCTCTCTCATCCTTTATTCATAGGAGAGGTGCTCCAGCCCCCTGATCATTTTTGTAGTCCTCCTCTGCATTCATTCTAACACGTCCACATCTTTCTTGTACTGGGGGCCCCAAACATGGATGCAGGACTCCAGGTGGGGTCTCACAAGAGCGGAGGAAAGGGGGACAATCACCTCCCTCAACCTACTGGTCACACCTCTTTTGATGCAGCCCAGGATGCTGCTGGCCTTCTGGGCTGCAAGCGCGCACTGCTAGCTCATGTCAAGCCTCTCTTCCATCAGAACTCCCAAGTCTCTCTCCTCAGGGCTGCTCTCAATGAGTTCTTCTCCTAGACTGTACTTCTGTCTGGGATTGCCCTGACCTAGTTGCAGCACCTTGCACTTGGACTTGTTGAACCTCATGCAGTTCACATGGGCCCACTTCAGCCTGTCCTTGTCCTTTTAAATGGGATCTCTTCTTTCTGTTGTATCAACTGCACCACTCAGCTTGGTGCCATCTTTAAACTTGCTGAGGGTGCGCTCAGTCCCATTGATGTCTTGGGCATGTCTGATACAGTATTTTACATGAGAGAGAGATTTTTTTTTGCAGGGGTGGGGAGCGGGAAGGTATATTTCACTTTGAAGAATATCATGTCTTATGATTACCTGGTTTAAATACGTTTAAATTAAATTAATTGGTCTTGATTAAGAAGAACTGCAACACTCATCTGTCCATCAACTACACTGAATTACTTCTTCATATAATTTGTACAGGATAGTTGATAAAAGCTTTCAGGTAGCGTCACAGAAATTGAACTGATGCTCTTTTTATGTACTGTACATCCATTAATGAACTACAGTTTTTTTTTACAATATAGTGTTGAAGAGTTGCTTATCCCTGTCTAACTCTCAACATTTCAATTTTGACTTTGCTTTTCAAATCCTGTCTAATTAGTGGATTTCACTTCCTTGTGACACCGGACTCTCAAGCTGAGCTTGTAATTACAAAGACTACGTAGTGTTCTATTAATTGAGGATTTTTTGTTTCTTATATGTGGGGGTTAATTGGTAATATCTGCATTCAACATTTTTCAGGATGTTTTACATTACAGCAATTAGTCACGTATGTAGGAGAGCCAAAATTAACCATTTATAATCTTCTTATTTCTTCAGTCAACAGCAATTAAAATCACATATTTGCCACTTTTGGTTATGTTGTGAAAAGGGAAAAATAGGAAAATACATGCTATAAAATTTATTCATCTTCTGAAAGAAAGCATCTTCTGATATACTCATGCCTCTTTATGGCATTAAGATCATGGAATCATAGAATCATAGAATATTTATCATAGAATCATAGAATATCACAAGTTGGAAGGGATCCATAAGGATCATCAAGTCCAACTCCTGGCACCACACAGGTCTACCCAAAAATTCAGACCATGTGACTAAGTGCACAGTCCAAACGCTTCTTAAACTCCAACAGGCTTGGTGCAGTGACTACTTCCCTGGGGAGCCTGTTCCAGTGTGCGACCACCCTCTCAGTGAAGAACCTCTTCCTGATGTCTAGCCTAAACCTCCCCTGCCTCAGTTGACACCATTCCCACGGGTCCTATCACTGGTGACTAAAGAGAAGAGATCGGCGCCTTCCCCTCTACTCCCCCTTGTGAGGAAGCTGTAGACCACGATGAGGTCTCCCCTCAGCCTCCTCTTTTCCAGGCTGAACAGGCCAATTGACCTCAGCCGCTCCTCATACGTCTTCCCCTCTAGGCCTTTCACCATCTTTGTAGCCCAGTATCTTACTGACTTGAAGAATGAGGCTTTAATTTATCCTGGTTTGTTTACTAACGATGGAGCACGAAAGAGATGCATGTCCTTGTATCTGAAGAGGAGGTGAAGGAACAGCTAGTGCAAGGAACACAAAAATCAGTTGCGCCAGTTTAATATGTGGTTGTATCTGAGCTTGGAGACTGCAACCGTCTTCAAACTTCCAGATCTAGAGGAACACTTTGGCTGCAGTCTAAATGCCACGTGTACATAAGCTCCCCCAAGCCAGCCAATCTTCTTCCCATGACCTGCCAGGAAACAGCAATCACAGAATTACAGAATCACAGAATCATCTAGGTTGGAAGAGACCTCCAAGATCATTTAGTCCAACCTCAGCCCTAACAATAACAAGTCCTCCACTAAACCATATCACTAAGTTGTAAATCTAAACGTGTTTTAAAGACCTCCAGGGATGGTGATTCAACCACTTCCCTGGGCAGCCTATTCCAATGCCTAACAACCCATTCAGTAAAGAAGTTCTTTCTAATATCCTACCTAAACCTCCCCTGGCACAACTTTAGCCCATTCCCCCTCGTCCTGTCACCAGGCATGTGGGAGAATAGACCAACCCCCACATTGCTACAGCCTCCTTTAAGGTACCTGTGGAGTGCGATAAGGTTGCCCCTGAGCCTCCTCTTCTCCAGGCTGAACAACCCCAGCTCCCTCAGCCGCTCCTCATAAGACTTGTTCTCCAGATCCCTCACCAGCCTCGTTGCCCTTCTCTGGACTCGCTCGAGCACCTCGATGTCCTTCTTGTAGCGAGGGGCCCAAAACTGAACACAGTACTTGAGGTGCGGCCTCACCAGAGCCGAGAACAGGGGGATGATCACTTCCCTAGCCCTGCTGGCCACACTGTTTCTTATGCAAGCCAGGATGCTGTTGGCCTTCTTAGCCACCTGGGCACACTGCTGGCTCGTATTCAGCCGACTATCAACCATTACTCCCAGGTCCTCCTCTGCCAGACAGCTTTCTAACCACTCATCTCCAGCCTGTAGCGCTGCTTGGGGTTGTTGCGCCCCAGGTGCAGGACCCGGCACTTGGCCTTGTTGAACTTCATACAATTGGCCTCAGCCCATCGGTCCAGCCTATCCAGATCTTTCTGCAGAGTCTTTCTACCCTCGAGCAGATCGACACACGCACTTAACTTGGTGTCATCTGCAAACTTACTGAGGGTGCACTCGATCCCCTCATCCAGATCATTGATAAAGATATTGAAGAGAACTGCCCCAGTACTGAGCCCTGGGGGACTCCACTAGTGACCGGCCTCCAACTGGATTTGACTTCATTCACCATGACTCTTTGGGCACGGCTACCCAGCCAGTTTCTGACCCAACGAAGTGTATGCCAGTCCAAGCCATGTGCAGCCAGTTTCTTGAGGAGAATGCTGTGGGCAACGGTGTCAAAAGCCTTACTGAAATCAAGATAGACCACATCCACCGCCTTTCCCTCATCCACCAAGCACGTCACTTTGTCATAGAAGGAGATCAGGTTTGTCAAGCAGGACCTGCCCTTCATAAACCCATGCTGACTGGGCCTGATCGCCTGCTTGCTCTGCAAGTGCCGCATGATGACACTCAAGATAATCTGCACCATGAGCTTCCCTGGCACTGAGGTCAAACTAACAGGCCTATAGTTTCCTGGGTCAAGCTTCCGGCCTTTCTTGTAGATAGACGTCACATTTGCTAGCTGCCAGTCAACTGGGACCTCCCCTGATAGCCGGGACTGCTGATAAATGATGGAAAGCGGCTTGGCCAGCTCTTCCACCAGTTTTCAATGTAGGCATGTAACCAAATTAAAGCCCAAACCTTCAGCCCAGTCCTTGACCTGAATAGTGAGTGAGGATCTGGATCCTGGCATTTATACGTGATAGTTTATATGCAGCCGAAGTAAATAGTGTAGTCAGAGGTCATGGGGCTAGATTTTGAAAAGTCCTACATAAAGAAGAGATCTCAGAAAAGCAAATTTAAGTAACATTAATGTCAAGAAAAGTAATTCTGATTGCTACATTCTTTATCTGTCATGACTAGACAGATGAAAATCTATAATAGCAATTTTGTCTTTAAGGTCATTTTCTTTTTTTCTTTTATTTCTTTTATTTATTTATTTTTATTTTAACAGGCTCTGTACTAATTTTCCTCACAGAATCACTAACAGAAATATGACTCTTGTGCACCTTTTGTAGTTAACTCATTAGGTCAACTCTAACCACTAAGCCCCTTGTCAGGTTATTTCTCTTAGTGATAAGAAGCAATTGACCTTAAAAGGCTGAAGCCAGGTAGATGAGCCTATTCCACAAGGTCTCTTGGCTCCACCCTTGTTAAGTAAAATCTGCCAGGTGTGGATCATTTGACCTTTGCTATATAGGAAGCATGAGAAGTTGTGGGGAATTGTTTCCCTGGGAGAGTTTGAGGCTGGGGCTCTGTATGGTGCTTTTCTACCATGGTGAAATAGATTCTGTGTTCCCCAGTAGGCTGGTTTTTTTCTTCATGTTTTCTAACATCTCTGTGGAATAGTTTTAGAGATTCCATCAGCTAGCTGTGTTGGTGATACCTTCTTGGTATGGTAAAACCCTGGTGGTATGAATTCACTATGAAGCAGTTTGGAAGTGACTCAAGGTCAGAAGTTGGCAGGTAAGTGTTCCTGGGTTCTACAGTTGTTTAATGTTAAGGAGTTTAAGTAATTCCTTCACCTTGTCTGTTTTCCATGAAATTACTTGCATGGATTCTAAGCTCCATTTGTAGTCCTTCTTGTACTGGGGTGACCAGAACTGCACACAGTGCTTGAAGTGAGGCTGCAACAGCGTAGAGTAGAGCAGGGTGATCAGTCCTCTTGACCAGCCATCAATGCTGTGCTTTATGCACCCCAGGATACAGTTGGCCCTCCTGGCTGCCAGGGCACACTGCTGGCTCACATTCAGCTTGCTATCAATCACAACCCCCAGATCCCTCTCTGTGGGGCTGCTCTCCTGCATCTCCTTGCCCAGTCTGTACATACATGTATGCATGTATAGCCAGGGTTGCCCCTTCCCAGGTGTAGGACCTGGCATGACCGAAGCTGATTTAATCAATTTTTTATTATTATTTTAACTGGTTCTGGTTATTTCGCTTTCTTTAATTTTGTCTGGATCACATTACTGAGCTCTTCTTTGCTACCATTTTGTTAATACATTATAAACCTTCAATGTAAATTGAGCCACGCACATTCATTATGTTCAATATTATATTGAAAACTGATGTTATAAGAAAAATCAAAAGTCACAATAAAACTTTCAGACTGGGCAATACAATACTGAATAAACACATATAAATACATCATTTATCTTTCTCTGTGCATGTTTTATTTTGAATTGGGAAGCTTTTGTTCTAATCTGAGTAGTTTGCAGTGACTGATGAATGGCAGTACCCCCGTCTTTGAAATAAGTTAACTTTTCCTAATTGTATCTACCATGTCTATTTCATACAAGCTGCTTGGGGCAGAATATGTTTTTCCTATGCTACGTATCATTTTATACTGCCTATTATAATGTAGCCTAGTATAAGGCAGTATAATGCTACTCTCTAGGTGATCTTGTGTTATCATTTATATGAGTTTAAAATTCACCTTTTGCTAACTGCTTCTTCAAGTTTATGAAGTTGGACAATTGCATCAACAATGGAGGACTTAGAAAAAGATATAACACAATAGACAATGCATGTCTAAATCTTTTCTGTAAGTCAGGTTTCTCACAAGATGATTTGAAAAAGTGACATTGCTTAAAGCAAGTTCCTTACAAGGATACACCTTCACTGTTCTTTTAAAAGATATACTTAGAACTCTGTCTGGAAAGCGCCAGGATTTTAATTCACCTACAGAGAGGTCAGATGTTAAACACATAGCTCAAATCATGACTGCAAAATTCTCAGAAATGGCAACAGTAGACTTAGAATAGAGCAAAGTAGAATGTGGAAATTGTTATAAACACTGATTTTTGTTTTAAACAGTATTTGAATAGTGGTTTTTCTTTATTTCAATAGAGTAGAATAAAATCTTTCAGATAAAATAAACTGAAAACTGCTGACTAGATTCCTCTTTGTAATATGTAATATGAATCTCAGTGATACATTATCTCAGTGAAAACTCAGGTTTCTGTGCTTTTCAATGTGTTTTTTTAAACCTAATAAATATTCTGTGAAGTCCAATGATGTAGAAATTTCAACTACTTTGAGAACCCTGATAATGTTTCAGTCCAAGCAAAGACAAAATCAAACATTTGTTTCCTACGTACCCAAAAATCATCTAAAGCTTTGCACAATCACTTTTCTGCCAAATCTACTTCCAAAAAATGTGTACTCAGAGTGTATTGCTTTGTGTTTTTTTTCTTTGGTTTGTTTTTTCTTAAAAGGAAACTTTACTGCCTAATACAGAGGACAATCCTCTTTTTAGAGGAGAGTTATGCTCTAGAGTCCCAAATTACCAACAGCTTTGGGCAAGCAACATGTTTCTGAACTGGGTTCTATGACTATGTTAGGAATAATCAAAAAGATCATGATTTGAAGGACACCTTATATGACAGGAATTAAACCAAAGAATTATATAACAAGTTAACTTTAAATTTAAATATTGTCAATTCCAAATCTACAGATTCAATGATTGCTGCAAAGAAAGAAGAAATATAAACAGACCAGAGAAAAATGGCAAGGGAACTCAGTGCTCCCTGCTGGTAAGGACTAAAGGTTATGGAGACGCATGGACAAGCAAGACCTACATACTAAAGGCCGTGCAACCAAGAAATATCCTGGTATATTTAATATGCACCTGGAAGAGGGAAGAATATATCTGCTTTTCCACAACCTCAAAACATGAATACCAAAATACATTTCCTTTATGTGTTCACTTTCCTTTTGCCCTTGAATTGGGTATAATATGGATATAATTTTCACACACCTAATTCTATTTCCTTTTATTTAACACAGATTAATGCCTCCATTTGAATATGTCATCCATGGAAAGATTTGCCTCTCTGGAGTGACAGCAAGGACACATGTCTAGAATTAGTTAAAATCTAGCAATCTAACATATATATGTATAATCAGCATTCCAAGGGCAGCTGTTGTTGTTCAGGGCATTTCACTTACTAGCAAAATATTAAATTAGATTAGCTTGCAGAACCCATAGACATGTTATGTTGGTGTGTTCTAAGAAAGATAATAGAAGTAATAACAAATAGAGTTTAGAATCACATTTTAATTAGTCATATGAACACTTCACCCAGAAATACTGACAAAGCAGAACTAACAGTGTAATGAAGCTGCTTAGAGGTGTAGATAGGAGTCATCCTTGCAATATAAATGCAGTTTTTAATAAGAATTTTTTACTGAAAATAATGATTTCACTAAATCACTATAACTAGAAAAAGACTGAACCAGAAGTATGCCCTGTTTGACTTTACCTAGGGGAACAAAGACCTTTTTTTCTTCAATATGAATCTTACTATGAAGAAAAATATGCAATTCATGCATAAAATTAGTCATATATTTCCTAGAATATCTGATTTGTAGTTCACATGAAGAGAAGCAGTTAAGACAAGAGGTGCCAGGTTGGTGTTCTCTGGATAATTCCTTTATTTCTGAATTTTAATGAATTAAGTGGTATTCATGATTAATTTGTATAACTGTTTTGTCTTTCTGAAGGGGTCATATGACATATTTTCTGTCCAAATAGCTGACCTAGCCAATGACCATGCAAAATTCAGCAAAGAATGCATTGAAATTTTCAGTTGTTATCACTCAACAACAACAAAAAGAGGCACAAAACCACAGCATTTTCTAAAACATTAATTGTGGAGTCCCTGCAGCACGTTTATAGTGTGGTGGTTTTACCTTGCTAGGCAGCTGAACACCACCACAATCACTCTCACTCCCACTCCTCAGAGGAGGGGAAGAAGAAAAGGAAAGAAACAATTCACAGGTTGAGAAAAGGATAATTTAATTAAAGGGGAAAAAATATTAAGGAAAAATTAATATTAATTAAATGATTTAACTAAGGGGAAAAAAAGGGAAAAGGCAAAAAGGGAAACAAACAAAAAACACACAACAAGCAAAGGCTGTGTGGAAGTGCAGAGGGAAGACATTACTCTCTAGTTCCCACAAATGAGCGATGCTTGACCACATCCTTGAAGCTGGGCCTCAACGCATGTAGGTGTTGTTTAGGAGGACAGACATTTTCACTACAAGAGCCCACCCCTCTCCTCTTCTTTCTTTTTCTACATTTTATTGCTGAATGTGACATCATATGGTATGGAATATCCCTTTGGTCAGCTGCCCTTGTGATGTTCCTTCCTCACTATTTGCCCACCCCCAGCCTGCTGGCTCTGGGGGGCTTAGAGGAAGTCCCGTATTTCTCGGCAGCAGACACAACATTGGTGTGATATCAATGCTGTTCTAGCTACTGGCGCAGAGCATAGCACTGTATGGACTGCTGCAGGGAAAGTTAACATCTCAGACAGACCCAGTGCATATATATACTGATCAAATGTCCCAACTATATGAGATGTAAAGAAATAATTTATTGGTAACTTTTTTTTTTCCTGAGGCATCTATATTTCTGTACCACACAGGATAATATGTTACATAGACATAACGCAAATAAGATGTTCCATTAATTACTAGAGTTGAATTTCTATGTAACAGTGATTATCATATAAATAAATTCAACATATTCAGGAAAGGAATCATACAGAAAACAACACTGTGAATAAAATATGCGTATTAAAATAAGAAAAAAAAATAGCCAAAGCAAAAGAGTACAAAAACCAGTGATACCATCTTTTTAATATGCCTGCATAGTACCAACTACAACATATGACATTACTGATTGCATTTAAAGGTAGAAATTTCTCATAATCCATTTGTAAAGATGAACATCTGTGGCACCAATGCTAATTGCTCAGGATTGTAGAAGCAGAAGCTATAAGAATACTGGGAAACACTGATCAAGCTAATATTTTAACCAACTTCTCCTTTAACAATCTTCAAAATAATAATGATAATAAAAGAAAGAAAGAGGAACATACACACTTAAATGGACAAGACTTAAGAGACTAGTAGAACATGACTTTCAAAGAAGAAAGAAGTATTTCTCATTTTTGAAATCTTACAAAAAAAAAAAAGGTGAAAAGTACGTTGGAAACATGGGCTAAGAGGGATTTTAAAGGATAGTAAGACACAATAACGTGTTATTGGAACTCATTGTCACAATGTAAAATTCAGACCAAAAGCTTATCGGAAATTTAAAAAGGATTAAACCTTTATAAGGATAATGAGAACAACTATAGTTACTTTAGATAGGATATAATATAATAATATATATAATATATAATATAATAATAGTTTTAGAATAAAATTCCAGACCTAAGGATATAAGTAAACCATTAACTGAGGAAGTTAGGAAGAAACTTCATCTGTAGCTGAATTATTGTTCAACCAATAACCGTCTTTGAAAAACACTTCAAGGATACCATTAGAAAGAGCAAAACAGTCTAGAAAAAACTATTGATCAAATCGGTTTTAGCAATTTCTATTCTCAAACTATATGTGTTAAACATTCTATTATAGCAGTTTGAATATTGGTATAGATGTTCACCTCCTTTATACTGGTATAATTAGGATCTCACAGAATTACATTAAAAAATAGGTGTAGATAACAGAATATGTTCATAGCAATTGAAAAGGCAAAAAATATTTCATTGAAAGAAGATCAAAATCTAATTAGCCATTTCATTGTTTAACTTACATTTGGTGGCTGGCTCACTTATATTCACTCTTTGTCTACATGCTTAGACTCCAATTGAAATAAATAAATAAATAAGAAATCTAGTCACATATTAAAAGCAGAGCTTGCTGAATAATATATATATATATATATATAGCCTTGTAATTTTTAATGTGTTTAAATTCTATGCTCTGGAAAATATTCACAGTTCAAATATTTGGTGAATGAAGTATGCAGAACAGTAAGTGTCTCTGACACTTTGCCATGTACACCCAGTAGTTATTCAGATATGTTACCGTTATAGAGTAATTCATACGTTAATTACATGAGGTGAGTCTTGCTTTTGCTTGCCATGAATAATTAAACAAACCAGCAAACATATTCAGAGATTGTCAATTTTTAATGATGACCTTGGTGGTCCCTTAAGAAACAACTTGTGAAACAACAGTGAAATTTCTTTGTGCTCTAGGGACATTTCCAGGGGTAAGACAATGAACTTTTTCTGGAAAGGAAAACTCAGAAGTCTTCGCCTCTTCAGGAATGCTTCTTCTGCAATGAAATTCTCACTTCTGGTGGAACACTGATTTCTTTGAACATAAAGAACAACTTATGCTTCACAGATTGGTGTTTTGCTCCCACTTAGGGCACAAACCCTCGCTTGCGATGAGCATGGGTGGATACTTTTAGTTCAGGGTTTGCTGTGTAGGATATTTCAGAGTGACTGAGTCTCTAAATAACTTTTCCTTTACTTAGTGAGCTGCCTTTATCTTAGCCCATGAGTTCTTTCACTTTTACCTTTCTAATTCTCCCCATCCCACCTGAGGAGAATGAGTGAGCAGCTGTGTGGTACTTAGCTGCCTGCTGGGTTAAACCCCAACACATTGTTTTCTAAATGCCTTCTGTAACTCCTAATATTCCAGGCACAAGAGGATTTTATAAAAGTTATTTACATTTAAATTATCATGCAGTTCTTCACAAGTAGAACCTCACTGACTCAAAAATCAAGTAAAAAAAAAAAATCTCCATTCTGTAATGATGTTTGTAATAATCAGATTTTGACTGTTCAAGTTTTGATTTTTGTTTTTAACATCAGGAGCTGTTGATGCAGACTTTTTATTTTTAAAATAGGAACTGCTATTTTGGTTTAGATTTGCTACCTTAAAAATCACAAATCCATTTTCACAGTTCAAATAAAGCTCACTGTACAATTTCTAGCACAGCAAGGAGAAACTCAGTAGATAAGTAGAGAAAATGATTTTGAAACTATGTTGGTGTTTTTAAGGAATTTGTTTTATAAAATGCCTTTATTTATTTATTTTTTTCCTTCAATAAATCCTTGAAAGTCATTATGGCCTTTTTTTCTACTTAAGTTTCTTCAATATACCTGGTGATGGAAACAGCTATTTAAAATATTTAAAGTAGCTTTATAAATGCTATATGAATACCATATTTACCTTGACGTCTCTGGTACTATTTTTCATTAATGTTTTGGTACACAAGACAATGTATTTTCACAAAAGCAAAACATGATTACAGGAGCCAAGTCCAGTCTGGAATTAAAAACAGTGAAGTAAATATGAACAAAACAACAGTTCTGTTACAACTATACTGCAAAATAACTGCAATTTTATCTTAGAGAAAACTAAAATACAAATTCTACAGTGTGCTGTGGTCTAGAGAAGTTTGAAAAATATGGCTTTCAAAAGAAAAATAAAATGTGTTCTTTTCTATTCTGATTTTGGGGCTGTGAGAACATCCTAGAGCAGTCCGTAATGACCCATACATGTAATGTCTCTGGGAAGCTACCAGGTCTGCCTGAATGTGCTGGGGGGCAGCAGTTCTACAGAGGGAACTTCCCTAGGGGGAAAAAAAAAATAAGAAAAGGGTTGGTACAGGAAGTTTTCAGTTGTATTTAACTGCTAAATTTTAATTTAAAACCCTGTGTTATGGCAACAGTGACTGAATATGGGGAACAGTAGCTCTTGACTTTATGAAAATCTCTATGACCACATACAGCTGGAGGGACTAGGTTTTTCTCTGAATAAAGGAAAACCAAGGAGCAAAGACAGAGAGGACTAGTGTTAGCACCATGGGAGATGAATAGGCTGTATGTACTATTGTTGCTGTTGCTATTACTAATTTATTTAGCATTCAGACTACAATGTAATGAAGAGCCTTTTGTCACATCATTTTTTAGAGCCAGACACCAGAGAGATGGAAGTTAAACAAATTAAAAACCTGTTCATTGCCCTAGGCATGTTTTACTTTGTCATTTGGTTCAGTTCATTTCAACATTCCACTTTTAATGGCTCACTTAGTTAAACTTGAACTTATGATTACTATTACTACTTCTAATAAAGGCCTATTTTGTGAGGGCTTCATTACTGTCGCCTCAGGATAACAGCTGCTAATTTGTTTTATTACTATAATATATTTTATTTAGATTTTCTCTTAAAAACTACTGACTGTGGTGCTTGCAGTCATTGTTGCCTGCTCTAACAGTTAGTTTGTAGAACTGGCATAGCCTAGAGGATATTGTATACAGCAGGACTGTGGATTGATGAGTCAGATCTGCAATCATGTTCCATTTGTACCACAGGCTTGTTTCTTGACTTTGACAAAATCATTTCTTTTCATCCTGTAAAATACAGACATTAATACCATCATCCCATGTTAGGGGCTTAGATCCCTCCTGATGAACAGTGTTAGAAAAGAGCAGCATATTACCTAGCAGAGGTTTTATATTGCTATTCTATACTGCTTGTACACTGGAGTAAAGTCACTGTCTTTGGTACAGTTATAAAATATTTTCATTGGTTCATAATGTTAGAGGTCTATTGGACAAATTCAGTTGTTATTTGATTTTGTGTAATAATTATGAAATATTGTACTGTTATCATGCTGCAGTTAATTGGATTATCTTGGAAATACATAACTGACAGGTTAACATGTCTTCATGACAGAAATTTAGAAGGCAAACTGGGTTCTGAACTAGTCATTTTGACACTTGTCTTTTTCTCTGATGCACAGTATAAACAGATTACTCCGTTAGACTCCTGAAGCTTGGCAGCCCTAGCTATGTTTAGCAAGCATAAAAGATTAAAATTGTTCAAAAGGACCCTAAAGCAGCATAATAATATGTACCCCACCATAATCCCTCCCGGAACAGCTTGTGTACTTCTCTGCATGGTATTGAACTTCCATCCCACATCAGTTTCTCAGAGTTACAAGGGTAACTTAGACCTGTGTTTTCTGATCTGTTGCTCAGACCAAAGAGACGATTTAGTTTATATTTCCTATACTTGTATTTGCATCCTGATGTACTGATTTTAAATCAGACTAATGTCTGATTTACCTTCTATTTCTATATTTGGTGCAGTGGTTATAATGAAACCTAAACTGACTTCATTTCTCTAATGAAGGTAGCAGAAACAAAAAATAAAACAACAACATAACTATCAGTGTCTGCTCATAGGTCTCTGTTCTACTCAGCATTCAGGTTCCCAAATGTAAAGAAGAAATTCAGTGGACATTATTCCCCAACACATCATCAGGAAAAAAAAATAAATATATGAAAAGGCCTAGCTTGTTGTCACCAAGAAAGGATATAAAAATTAAAAAAAAAAAAAACTCACAGTAGAAGAGTGGAACCTTGCAGACAGTAATTTATGAACACAGTGAAGGCAGATGTTAAGTATCATGACCAGGCAGAGTATGGAAATGTAGCTACATTCTGTATGAACTGAGCATGCAAGAACATGCTACTTACTTTTCCTAGCCAAATATTTCAAAACACATTTAACTAAAGAGTAGTAAACTTGATGTACTGAGTTTGTGGCTGTTCTTCTCTGACAATTCTGGAAGCCAAGCATTAGATCACCTACTTTAGGTAAGCAGTTTTGAAAAGCTGGGTCTCAGTGAACGTTTGGGACAATTGATTTTATAATAAACAGCACCACTGACCTCTGCTGAATAGAATCAGAACTGCTCACTTTTTTAAACTCAGTTAGTTATCAATGAGAGCTACAAATGATTGTGAAGCTACAGGGGCTAGAGATTGAAGCCGAAAGGACTGTTTGGCTATCAGATCAAGCATGTTGACCATAGATCAGAGAGAAACACCTGAGTTAAGGAACATCACTGGCAAAAAAAGACTAAGGTACACATTTGTCATGCTGGAAGATGAAAGAATTTTCCATTGGTACAGACAAAAAAAAGTCTAATTGGATTGTGTCTGAGTTAGTGAAAAGGATTGTATTTGATTTACTTATAAAGGAGGCGCAGTTTTGAGCTTCCTTCCAATCTTATGCTCTTGTCACTGTTCCCACTTAGCATCATAGTGCTCCCTATCATTCAGAAAGAGATTCTTCTACTCTACAAATAATTTGTAGTCATCAACATCAATGAGAAATATCCAACTGCTTTCATCACAGGTATATATAAAGAATACCACACATGTTTAAGAACTTCTATTCATAACCTAACTTAATTGCTTTCAGATTCCCAATCTTTATCAAACTAAGAATACCACATTCTGCAGGATTGCTATGTAGACTAGTCCAAAATTGGAGCTCCATCGAGTTTCATGAAGAATTCAAACTTAGACATTGAACCCTACAGCAAAATAGATGGGGAAAAATATGTATAATCATGATCATCCAGGAAATTGGACAGGTTCTCTTTGATTGAATCCTGGACACAGACAACCAACAAAAAATATTCAGGGAGCAAGCAAATGTAAAGGAAATATTTGTTTTGGGAAAGACTAAACGGATATTTAAATAGCTTTAAGTATAAGCAGGATGTAGAAGGCAGGATACGTTATAAAATAAGAAATGGATGGCCGAGGAGGAACAGCTGCAGAGTCCTTCTGAGTATTTCTGTAGTTATACTAGATTTTCTCTGCTTTGGCCTTGTTGACTGTTTATTTTAATGGACTTCTCTTTCTACTATTTCCTCACATGAGGTTCCTCATAGCTGCTTACCTCACTTTTTCTTCTTTTCATTGCACCTACCTCCCTCACTGCCTTTCCTTTCAAGTTCACTCCTATCCTGTCCTCTTAAAATGACAAGGGAAAAAATATATTAATAATAATAATAATATATAATCTGTGCCATGAAGATTTATTGTATTGTATTGTATTATTTTTTTTTACCATTTTTTGTTCTTCATTTTGTGTCCCTGACTGTTCTGAAAGCATATGAAGGAGGCACTGTGCTGAATTCACAATGAACAATTTTCATTACTTAAAAAGAGGAAGTAAGCATCTGCCATAATGACAGCATTTTGGGCCATTGGTGAGTAAATTTTTGGAAAAGAAGGAGTAGTCTTTCTATCCTACTTTCTGAAAGAGGATAAAACAACTCTCTTCCTTGCTCCTCTAGGGAGCTAAAAGAATTTTTCACTGATAAGGAAGTCATTTAGAAGGCATTTCTAGGATATCAGTCAGGCTTATAAGCAACACAGCAGGAACCATATCAAGGAGACCAAAGCAATTAGCAAGCAAAAGTCAGTTCCCTGTAGAGACTGAAATATGTTTGAATTCTACTACTAGCTGGCCAGTTCTGAAATTTTGACTGAGTTTTCTTCCTGGGTAAATAGGCCATCAAATGTTGTACTTTTTAAAAATGTTAGAAATGCAAAGCATGTATGACAAACATAGGTAATACATTTAATTGATGTAGCAGTGCAGACACTTCAACCGCTTAACTTAGGACCTGTATTCTGGAGAGTTTAGTGGCTCCAGTTCCCATTAATTCAATAGCTATTAATTCAATACCATATCTACATTTCCAGAAATTTTGCTTTTAGACATAAAAACAGCAAGAATAGGGATGTAGGGTCCAAAATAGATTTGGTGCTTCTTCATACTCATTTAATCCTCTGCAAACACTTTCATTACAAGCCTGTTTTTTTTCTATTCATTGAAATACTTTTGATGAGTGAGGTGGAAGTTTCTGTAAAAGTATGTAATTTTATTCCCAAGTGGTTTCTAACATTACTGCTTGTTAGTAACATCTCAAATGTTCATCATAACATTGTCAGTATTTCTCTATTTGTGATCATTTTTCATTGTTAGTGACATCAAAATATTTGTTGTGCAATCAATGTATTCTTTACCTCAAGCAGTCAAAAAAATTTTGTAATTTGATTACAGGGACCTGGAGTTCCTCAGTAAACATCCTAAAAAGTTTACCTCTAAGTTTGATCAGAAACCTACATCGTTTTCCTAATCTGAGGGTGGATCTGACTTCTCTAGTCAGGTTTCTTTCCTGCATAGGTCATTCTGGACCTGGACAGAATTGGAGGGGAAGTGCTGATCTGTACACTGTAGTTAGAGTAGAAAGCAAATTAAATTTTGAAAGAAAAGGACAAAGAATGAAAGGAGGGGAATCAGAACAGATTCATGAAACACAGAAAGACAAAACAAGATTTTGCATGTGTTAGGTTTGCTTTTTTGGTGGTTTGGTCATAATATTAAAACAATTTAATCTGTGGAACTGTTCTTTGCCCAAATCTGTTCTATGAGGCTGAAGAAGAAAGCCCTGAGATGAAACTAAGTACATACAGGCTTTTGCAAACTCTTCACATGACATTCAGTAAAACAGAAGTGGATTGGCTTGTTCCATCGTTATTTATTCTAAACTATATCTTATTTCTAACATATACCTCTTTGTTTTTCAGACTTCCAGATCTGAGCCTTTTCTTTTTTAACAGATATAATCTTGACAGCACTGGCAGTATATTATTAGATATTTTTTTAATTATACCACTGTTTGGGGCTTATTTATTTCTAATTTTGCCTTTTTAAATGTTAATGTTGTGATTCAGTTTGCTAAACCATCACACCCACCAACATCTGCTGCATTATTTACATGTCCAGTGACATGATGTCATCATACAAGGATGCCTTAAACAGCATTAGACACAAACATTTAGATGACTAAATCAACCTCACGTCTAGTTTCCACAGATAGTGAGTACTTCTACAGACTTTTCCATTGGATGATTCACCCCATCTACCTTAAATCTTAAATCTTCCTTTATCATCTTTTGGTCTGTGAGGGCCTACTCTCACCCACACTGGCCTTCTAGAGCTGCCTATCTGTCTCTATTAACCATAGAACAATTTAGACTAGATGGTTAATTTTCAGACTGTTGAAATTAGATGAGAAGAAATCTAGCCCCTGTATGTCTGCCATACTCATTTTATTGACATTCATTGTTACAGGTTACAGCGAGCTTGCACTCTCTTAGAATTGAACTGAAAAATAATGTATCTTTCCTTCTGTAATCCTTATGTGTGCGCCCAGAAAATATCATCTGGGGCATTGTTACTGTATTCAGGACATGTCTTACCAAAACATAAAGAGCAAACTATTTTCAAATATTTCAAGGTGTTGTTCAGCTGTCATGGAGGATACATGATAATGTCATGAATTAGGGCATAAATCATGTCAATAATTTTCAGGGACTCTGACTGTTATTGCTAAATCATATGAAATACTATTAATATTCTCACTGTATTTCATACTAAACAAATACTACCAATATCCTCACAGTTTATATTTTTTATCATATGGAGACATATTTGATATTACTATGGGTATAGTCATAAATGTGGAAATTTGCTATAAGCAGTCACATAACAATTTCAAACATCTTTCTTAGGATATGAGGAGGTCAAATACATGAAAAGTGATATTTCTTTTCTAAATCACTAGAACTGGAACAAGAAGAAGCAAACCTAGGAAGATATTATCCCGTTCCTGAGGTATGTCTATTGTGCAGTTTCAGTTCAGTGCAGGGATGACCTACTTAGCTTTAGGCGAGAGAGCTAAATACTAAGTCATCACACCAGAAAATCTGGTGTACTCCCTATATCTTGCCAAGAAGCAAAGTAAATTAGCCCTATTCCTAGCATGATGTTGCACAGTTTCTGCTATCCAAGATAGCTTGTTTGAAATGAATGTTTGAAATGTTTGAAATGAATCTTCCCCCTATAGTCATTAAAATCTATTGTTTTAGTATTATTTTTATATGTTCTTTCCCCACTGTTTTTTCTAGGATTTTTTTTTTCTTTTCATCTAAATAAATGACCTGCTTATGATGTCTACCTATATCAATCTCTATATAAGTATTGCTTAGATATTTGACATTTGCAGGCAGTAGAAATACAGATTTTTAAACCAGAGATGAAAAGACTATAGCTACCCCAATAGAGCTGTTTTATTTGGCATCACCTGTATTGCCAGGGGCTGCATAAGAAGTGCCTTGATGTATTTATTAGATGTTGTTTGTGTTAAGAATATCTCTTGATACTGGATATAAAAAGTTATTCTGCATCATGTTAATGCGCAAATCTAAATTTGTAAATACAGACTGACAAATAAGGTTGTTGACAATGCTACCGCTGGGGAAAGAAAAACATTGTGTTTATGAAAGGAATTCCTCATGCAGAAAACTGACACCGAAAAACCTGAACCAGATGAGGGACATGAAAATACCTCCAAAATATATTGCCCAGTGTTGAATCATGTAAAATGTTTTCTGTAGAACACTGAAGAAATGCTTCATAATGAATGACTTAAAAAAAAGCACACCCATAAACATGTAATGGGCTCTTTGCATCATCACTTCACAACATACCTCAGTTTTGAAATTAAATATATTTTCAGATTTATACTTGAGAATGCCTAATATTGATAGGTAAAGACAAATGAGAGAGTATGTCACTGACACAAAAATAAAGGTAATACCAAGTTTAAAATAGTTTAAAATTAAGATGCTTATTCATAATTTCTCAGTGACACAGTGGAGTCATATTATGTTCATTGTCAGAGAACTGAGCTCCTTTGTAAGTAAAAGTTTTGCTCAGTGTGTAGCTGCAGGGCCACCATGGTTCAGCCTTTTCTGTAGTCCAAAAGAAAACAAACGCAGAGACATGGAAATGAAGGACTATACCAAATTCTCAACTGCTGAAAGTCCCTATAATCTGATGTGAGACAGAAATTATAATTGGAAAGTCAGTTCCAATATTAAAAAATATTTATGACTGTCAAAGTAGAGATGGGTATACTCTGTATAACTGTATATCTTATTGCATTAAAAAGAATGAATATAGAGTTATGACTTCTGACAGTATTACCAAAATAATTTTCTCTTCCCATGTATGTTTGCATTAATTCACTGACACAAGGTTGTGCACATGTTGTGCACAACTCTATTGTTCAAATCAACAGCATTATATTTAATACCGACAAAGTATAACATTAATGTTGGTTATTAGATCCCAGTTACTTGTATTATCTAAATGCTTGTGAAGAGGCAACATTTTCATATTGTGGTACAGAATAAATTGCAATGTCTGTAAAAGATATGACTTGCACTAACATAAGGATTCTTTTTCATATTGATGATTTTTTCACAAACTGTATCTATAGCCTAGACCCAGAAGGGATGTAGGGATGGTGCTAGATACCACCACCAGAGTAGCCTCAGTCAGAATTGTCAGTCAGAATCCAGAGTCCTCAGTCAGAATGTAAGTTTATCTATGAAAGAGGGAAAAATTGATGCCTTAGCACAACAATCTAGCTAAGAGATGGATTCAGTTCATTTGTCTGAAGGTAGGATCCAAGTGCTCTTTGAGATGTCTTAAGGTATATTGCCTAGCTTTCACCCACCTGTAGGTCCAGAAAGACACAAACCTCACTCGTGTTTCTTACCAACTGGCCCAGCACGTCTTAAATAGACATAGCTTCCTAAAATGCAAACTTTACTCATGCCTATTTCCCAGAGGATTCCCCTTTAAAATGAGGGAAACAAGAGAAAGAAACAAAACAACAACAACAACAAAGTTCTGTGTATTAAAGAAACACTTTCTAGTTATTGTCTGCAGCCATAAGCATTAGAAGATCTCTCTTCTCCTTTTAAAGTGAAGATGAAAGTTGGATACTTGCATTCTGTCTTAAATCCTGAAAGTATATCCTTAAGAAGTCATCAAAATAAATACAAGACAAGCAGTGAAGATTTGAAGGAATCTTCCTTAATTACTTATTCAAGAGGGTCTCTGAGATATGTCTTAGAATAAGCTTCAGAACAACAAAAATGCTGTGTGAATAAAAGGTTCCATTCATTCATTCACCCATTACCTGGAGTTTTTTTTCCTGAAGATCTTTCAAAAATTGAGAGTGCTTTTTGGCCTTTTCCCCCATTTTTGTCCCACAGACTAGTTGTTAGAAAAAATCATAAGAACATAACTATAGAAAGATAATTTAAATCTACTCTTGAGTAGAAAACCTCCCAACCTATACTTTCTTGGAGACAGCCCTAACTAAATAATGCATTAATCTCCCCTAAAGGAAATTTCACTGGTGAGAGTCCTCAAATATTTCCTTCTTGATCCAATGACTTGACTTAAACAGATGACTTTTGTATAAATGAAAATTTCTGTCCTTGTCTCCTTTGATGGAATATTCAACAAAAAATATAAGTGAAAGATTGGGCTATGAAAGTGAGTGAACATTTTATTTGCTGTAACCCATGTGGTCTGAGAACACTTGTTGATCAGACTATGTTTTTGTCTTTGGCTGAAAAATATTTTGGATTGCAATTGGATATAAAAGGTAAAATATTGATATTTTCTGGTTTTAATTATTAAAATTAACTCTGAGAAGAGGTATCATATCCAAATACATGTGAAGACCTGTGCTGCTTACTTTAGGTCACTCGACTCAATGTTTTTTACAGATGGTTTTGTTCACATTCAGGTCCAAAATATTACTGTTGGGCATTTTGGTCTTGCTACAACAGATAAATCTGACTACTTTCTGGTGGTATTGGAATCATTATGTATATGTAAAAAAGTGTATATTTTGCAACCTTACATATGTTGTTCATAATCACTTATTTGCAGAACATCTTAATGAGAGGCACAGAAGCAAACACCAAGCAAAAAGAGAGAGAGAGTAAAAAGTATGAAGAGGGCTTCAAAATAAAATAATATTGAGACTTTAAATTCCCAGAGGATTTTCAGTCAGGTATTCAGAAGGAAAAAAAATAAAAAATAAATCCACACATACCATTTTCTGCTTACTAAGAAAAAAAAAAATGAGGAGAAAAGAAATCTTACTTTTCCCTCAGCTCTCCAAATGTTGTACATTATTGCAAATTATAAGCATAGTTTGTGGAATAAAATAAAGCAGCCAAAAATTGAGCACAGTGTTTCACTAAATTATTCATTTAATCATTATTGATCTCAGATGAATTAGTAAATGGTGTGCTCTAGCTGAGCACAAAGTTATTCATCTTTGATTTTAATCTTAGAGGAAGCTGAGGTACATTATATTAATGAAAATCACAACAAAACACAATAGGCAATTTCCTCACAAAATGTTTAACAACGTAAATTAAGAAACTGGTTATGTTCATATATAGTTCAATAACAAAAATCAAAATTGTAACATTTGCACTACTGTCTAATCAAGATGATTTAGGAAAAACATAAGGTGGAAAAAACATTTTAAAGAAAGTTGCAGCCTCCTGTGGGTAGCTTGACTGGGACTCTGGAGGATTCTAGAGTTCTAGATTAGACCACAGCCACAGCACTCAGGCTGTCAAATTTCTGTCCAAAAGGAGCTAATATAATTTCATTTCCAGTGTACTGTGTTTGTTGTGCTCAAAAGGCTGATAGTAACTGCAAATCATATAGGGTTAGATTCTTCCCCCCTCCCCCCCCCCCCCCCCCCCAATAAATAAATAAATAAAATTATTCGAATATTGAGGCACTGGGCACTGAGATCCTCACTGCCATCTGAGTCCTGGTCAGCATGTTACACCAAACAAGGAGGACTCCCAGGATTCACACAGGAAGGAAAACCAGTTTTAGCTAGGCTATTAACAAAAAATTGTTTCGATTTACTCTGGAGAAAGAACACCATGGTCCCAGAAAATTCTGTGAATACATGAAATGCATATACTGTTTGGGTACTTAAAGTTAAGATTTACATCTGTATATTCAAGGATGTCAAAATCAGAAAACTGTCTTGGAAACCCCAACACAAAAACATGTGAGTAATACAACCACCACCATTATAGTACAGTTGTGCAAGAGAAGTATTAAAAAATCTGATTTCACATGAAAAAAAAAAAAAAGCTGTAGATGGCTGTAAATGAGTTCCCATTTACTCCATCCACTGAAGCTCTCTATTAACTCTCTTCAATCCAGCCTTCAGGGCCTGCTAAATCACAGAGAAAAATGTTAACTGTATTTTTTTCTGTTGCAGTTTATTCCCTTATGAACTAGGGCTGAGCAGATTCAGTACAGCATCTTTCAGGTATGAAGTAGAAACAAAGAACAAACTACACATGGGCCTAATTATTAAGTGTTCTGAGTTAAATGCCTGAAACTTTCAACAAAAGGTTTCTGTTGTGTCTTGAAAGTTTGGTACAATTCTTGGGAATACACTTGTGCATTGGGTGGAAGGTGTTGAGTCCAGTAAAATATTAATATTGTGATACTTGTTACAGTCAGAACCTATGCATAACCTTTTTAGTAACAAGAAGCCTGTAAATTGATTGATTTTTTTTATCCTGTCCACCCAAAGCTAATTTAGCAGACAGTTTATAGGGAGAACAATAGAAGCTTACTTGAGAAACTGAATTATGGGCAGAAGGTGCAAAACCCAAGAGGTAATATTTGCTTTTCAGCTACTGAAGCTGGATGTACTTTGTCTTTAAGTTTGACCTGAGGCATTCAGATGATGTATTAATGCAGTGAAAATCTACACCATGTTTCACACAAATACAGACAAACTTAATTTTTTAATCCCTAAATAATGTTTTTAGTTCAAGAAAGCATTAAAAATTCCTCAAATTAAAGGTATTTTCCAGAGATTTGCCATGACTCAAAATACTTTCAACTTTTAATTCATTGTTTATGAATGTTAATATGAAGACACAAAAAATGTAGGTAAATCATTAGCTCAAACACTACATTCATTTGACTCACTATCTACTTTGCACATGCTATACTATTTAGCACTACAACGTGTGTGACTGTTCTTTTACCTCTTGTGATAACACATTGCTCTGATAGGAGATGCTATAAGGTTTGCTGTGGATTTACATCTAATAATTAGAATACTGTCAGAGAAAATAGTACTAGAAAAAAAAAAAAGAATGAAAATTTTGAGAAAGTGCTCAGACTCCAATTTAATACAACAATTCTTGTTGTAAGACTAGAGATACTCAGTTAAAGTTAAAAATCAATAAGGTAAGACACAAGTCAACTCTTTGTTTATTAAGACTTTCACAGCTTTATTGCATGTGAAATCAGAATTCTTTCCATTTCTCTTGTAGAGTTGTAATATATGATTATTATATTATATTAGGTAATTTATTAATCACAACCCAGAATGGATTTTATGTAGCTCATTTTTTTTTTTTTAACAAAGTTTCATTTCATTGGGGCATTTTACTCTGTATATTTGGAACTTGTAAATTTATTTGCAAAAAAAAATTCAGAGCCATTACAGGAAGGCTCCAGCTGGATGAATCAGTTGCCTGTGCTGATAGTGACTGTTGGATTAGCAGATGAAAATTGCTAAGTGGGAAAAACAAATGATAATCCAAAGGAACTGAAAGCACAAAAATGATTTATTTTTTATTAGTGGGCTGAAATTTCCTGACATCCTGTATATGCACTTACTTCAGTACTATGCTAAATTTAATGCACTGGTGATGTTTTTCTTCTTCAGCTATTGATTGCTAAACCAGAGCATCAGCAACCTGAACAGTTTGCTGGCCTTGCCTGTGATTCACAGACACAGCTAGACGGACTGCGTCATGTGCCCTGACAAAACTACCTCCTGAACAGGAGACCTTCAAGTGGTTATAAATCATGACTGGAGGTCGGGAAAGTCAAAGTGGAAAAAAACTCAAAGCAGTCTTATCACCTGATAAGAAGAAAGCTGGAAAAGTATACAATGATAAATTCATTTTGAAAAAATAACTGTGCAGTAAATGCATAACATTGTTTTCAAAACTCAAAATAAATGTCAGAGTTGACTCAGTCAGTCCATATCTCCCTATCTCTGCTGCCACGGTTACACTTTTTGAGAGAGGCTGGATAGTGAAATGTCAGGGGCGAAATCAGGTAAGAAGTAGATACCTTCTGTTTTGTTCAACAGTAACCTTGCCTTTTTATTTCAAAGTTTCTAGTAAAATATGTTCAGTTAGGAGTAATGGACTTTTAAGTACTAATAGGTGAAATCCAAGATAAGCTGCATAAGGCCAGAGAAAGGTCTTTACCTCTGAAACTCAAATGTGTGATGAACACTAACTACTCCCTTGCTGCTGATCAGAGGAGAGTGAAGTTTGCCTTAAGTGGGAGAATCCTTCTTTCTTTTACAACTATATCAGCTTGTGCCTGTGTAAGAGCTAAGCTGAACTGACACAGTTGTGTACCAGAAGTGGAACATGTGTTTGATCACAATCATGCTTCAGCCAAGGATACTAGAAGAGACTGATGTCTAAGTATCTATTCCTAATGTGGCTCTCTCAAGATCCTCTCTGGAGAGTATTTGTCTTCTTCTTCCCTTGGAACAGGGTGAAGGTTTCCACACAAGTCTTGAGTTTTTCTAAAAATGGATTCCCAATTTTTCCTCTTCTCCTGAAGGAGAGATTTTTTGTTTGTTTGCTTGCTTGTTTTGTTTGTTTTCTTTCCCTGTATTAATATAAAACACATACAAAAAGCAATCAAATGTAGTTTGCTATTAACGTTTTATATTGCTGTTTTCACGTAATCATATCTGCTGCTTTGGTTTTCCAGAGTGCCTATAACAACAGCTCTTTCAACATTTCAGATTTTCAAATAGAGGCATACAAGTTTCTCACAAAACAAGGACTCCCTTTCTCTCTCCCTATCCTTCTTTCTACTTTTTTTTTTCTTTTTTTTTTTTTTAGAGAGGACAAAAATGAAACATGAAGCTTCATGCTTCACTTATTGGTCATGTTCAGGTTGCACAAATCATTCTGGAAAGAAATAAAACTGTTACATTAACTCCAGATAGAAAATAAAGGACTAATATTTCTTTTAAAGTAGAAATGCTCCTAGATTTTACCAAATATGTAGGTTAGATCTGTCTTGTCCTGCCCCAGTCAAAATAACATGCCAAGTAACATGCCAAGTTCCTTTGCAGATGGCTGCACCAGTGCTTCTTCTCCAGCTCTTCTAGTGAGTGACATGGCAAGCTGCTCCACCCACGCATATTCCCATATCCACATATATATCATAAACAGAAAACGGCTTTCATGTTGGACCCCCTGCCCCGTTTTGTCTTTTTTTTTTTTTTTTAAATGTATTATCTGAGTACCCGAGTACCCAGAAGGGCTCCTAAAGGTGTCAGAAAGTAAAAAAAAAAAAAAAATGCCTAGGGAATAGTCCACAAATAAGATGACTTGGACTCTAAATGCATATGAAAATAAAATTAAAGCAGGTTTACTTAGAACCATAGAATGGTTTGAGTTGGAAAGGTCCTTAAAGGTCATATAGTCCTAACAATTCTATTTATTTATTTATTTATTTTTCTCCCACCTCTATCTGTCCTCTTCATTTCCTTAGTGATATTTCACAGGTCATATTTCACTCACACTCAGGCCAGAGGACCTATCTGGCAGTGATGCCAAGTAGTGTCGAAGATTTCTTGGTCCTGAACTCCGTGTCAGTCAGTCATTTTCACTTTCATGGTGAGCATCTTTATGTGGAAGGGACATTGTGGTCCATCTCACCCACACTAGACAGTGCTGTTCAAAGTGTGTGTGAAGGAACCTGCTGTCCACAGGCAGAGATGCATTACAGATTAATTTGTCCTCATGAAAAGGCTGTGTTCTGCTCACTCACAATCCTGTCCACATAATGCTGTGTAAATAATGTCAAGAGATTTTCATCTTTTTTCAGTGTTAGAAACTGACTAAATCAAGCTAGACATTGATTAACATTAACATATACACCAATGCATTAGTTTAAGAAATGCTAGAAGAATACTTCATTAATGCTAATAACATTCTCTTCTGGAAAACAGTTCTATGAACTTTTTTCAGCTTTGGTAAAATCAGACATTTTTCAGAACATACTTCCAGCTCTATGTATGGGAATTTTCAAAAACATTTTTTTCTGGTGATATTTCACAATCTCATTGTCAGTTCACTCATAGTAGTAATATCTTGTTCAATACATGGTAGAATATCTTTGTCTTGCTCAGGGGAAAAGTGGCTGTCACTAAAGTGGTTGTCACAAAAATGTGAAATTTTGCTGCATTGCAGGAGAGTGTCCTTCTGGACCTTATAATAAGAATAGCTAACATGTTAAAGGCGGGGGGGGAGTAGAAAGGTAAAATTATGTTACTCTGTAGGGTGTTGTTTCCAAGAACATCAGCAATTCTTACTAATTTCAGTAGAAATCAATGTCTCTTAGATCTTCAATGCCAATTAAAGGGCAGATTCCCCAAGTGATGAGTTGGACTTTTTCCAGTTAAGTCAATGGATGTATTTCGTCTGCCTCAGGTCAGGATAAAACATTTCAGATATGTGCTTATTTAATTTTTACAAAAGACATACTTAGTGCTTTTAACTTTGAGCTTAAATTTAAATTAACCTTAGCAATTATATTGTCCATATGACCATGTATTGACACGTTGTTTTTGCCTTTTCTTGTTACAAGAAGTTATACATGTAGTGTTACTAGTTCAACACCTTTCATTTATAGACATCTCTTTGTTTTGTTGGCAATCTATACTTACACAAAACCTCCAATCCACAGCACTGCAGAATGAATATGATCCTCTGTGTGACAGTGTTTTACCTCTGAGTTCTCAGCTTTCTCCACTCCCATTGTATAAGCATGCACTAGACATAAAGCGTCAGAATGTACAAGCATGACAGGAGCTGTTGTCACCATAACCTGAAATTAAAACTGGAATAAACGAAACAATAGCAAATAACAGACGAAACAGAGAGCACTTATCAGCATGAATACACCAAAGTCAAGAAAAAAATGCATATAATAATGTTCATGATACAGATATCAGTCACAACAGCCTCCAGTAAGGCATTTTTTAGTTGATATAGGAGTTTTCTTCACAGTGTGAGCACAGAACCCACTCAAACTACACAGAAAACAGAGAGAGAGCCTAGAACTAGAGCTAACTTCCATTGCATTTGATATACATAAAGTGGTCAGAGATAATAAACGTCATGGGTGTGCCTGCATGTCATTCTTATGTTCATCTGCTCCTGGGTACATCTTTGGGTGATGCAATAGCTACATCCGGGTTGTAATGTGGGTAATATGCTGTGTCAGTCAGCTTTTGAGCTGAAGATTTATCTCTGCACTATGGAATATTTTGACAGTATTTCACATAAAGAACATCAGAAAAGTATCTGAGGTTACAAATACACCTAACAACTTAAGAGATGAGGCCAAAATGCAAAAGAATTAAATGAATAAGGGCAACATGAAACACTTTCCATACGGAAGGAGAAACAGCATACAAATGGAAAAGGCTATGTATAATGTAGGAAAAATGAAAAATAAAAATTAAAGAAGAAGGAGGAAGAGGAGGAAAAAACAAGAAGGAGAAGAATCTGGGCCTTAAAGCAGATCAGCCAGAAAAGTAGAGTAAGGGCTATAATGTTATTATCAAAAGGAAAAACTTAATTTAGGATTATTAAAAATCTAATACTGGGGTAAGATATGAAAAGATACTGTATCTCTTCCTTAGGATCTGGTTAGACAACTGTTGTCATATATTTCTAGCTGTGGCAACTTTAAAAAAAATAAAAAAAATAAAAAATAAATTAATCTGCATCCTAGAGGATGGAAACACATAAGACATATGGAAAGCATGTCTTGTTAAAAAAAAATGCAGCTTTGAAAAAAAGGTAGCAAAAGAAAATGCTGGAAAAAAGATATCTACCTATTATGTAAAAATCAGGAGTCAGTCATTCTAGTAGTGGGAAGGAATCAGTGAATCAGTCGAAATAAGGGTTCAATCTAGTAGGACTTACGAAAAACTTTTGGTTAAATTATCAAGCTATCTGGAGTTATGTTCCCTGGATGTTAAACAAAAAACAAAACAAAAAAAGTATTTGTCCTGGATATTTCAGTTACATTTAGCAGTTTTCATAATTTCATAGGTGTTTTCCATCTCTTTTTTAACTATACAAGACGTGACATAACATGCATTTTTATGTGGCATAAAGTTAAATTATTAATTTAAAATGCATGCTCTTCTTTTCTAAAAGGAAGAGAGAGAGCATGCCAGGAGGGTAAAACTGGAGTACCACTGAAATCTACTGTAGCTGAGAGAATCTAGCCCTAAATGAATGATGGACAAAGTTAAAAACCTCAGTTAAGTGTTTTTGGTGATAGATAACAAAACACTTAGGTCAAAACACATGACTTTAACATGACTCCCATTCCTAAACTGTTGCCCTATTTGAAATGCTAAGTATGCATCATGGGATGTTTATGAAAAAAAAAAAAAAAGAACATGTAGAACATGTAGGAATGAGAAATGAAACTCCAGCAACAAAGGGATTGCAAAATAATTACAATGTGCTTCTGCTGCTGCCACTGTGGAGTGTCTGAATTGTGTGAATCAAAATCGGATGCAAATAGCAGGCATAATTTTAGTCAATAGGACAGTGAAATAATGTCTATGAGATGACTGAACATTCCAATTATGTAAAGTGTATGAAGGGTGGAAATCTCAGATGACAAACTAAAGAAGCTGTATAACGGAATAGTTCAAAAATCCGCAGTTCTACATCTTACGCCCTCATCTCTTTTTCTATAATAGTTGCTTGATTTTGAGGTACTTTAAACTGGCTAGCTTCAGGTAAAAAAAATAAAATAAAATAAAATGACAAAAGAAAAAGCCGAACAACCTCCAAAACAAAGAAAAACAAAAATATGAAACTGAAACCATCTATGTTGCTTATGCTGGATCTGCAGTCCAAATCCCCTGAATCAATGGTTCTACTTACTTATTTATTTGTTTATTTATTTATTGCGTCTTTTCCATGGCAAATAAACTTGAAAACATACCACTACCTTAACTAAAAAGTTCATAAACACTGCTCAAGAGGTTTTTTATCATCCAAATCTAATCATCTAATAAGTATTAACTCTTTTAAGAGAAATCTCAGACTGGATATTAGCAAAATTTTCTTTACTGTGAGGGTGGTCAAAGTCTGGCACAGGCTTCCTAGAGAGATGGTTGATGCCTCATGCCAGTTAATATTCAAGAGTCTTTTTAATAATGCCCCTAATAATATGCTTTAATTTTTCATTATCCCCGAAGTGGTCAGGCAGTTGGACTTGATGATCTTTGTATGTCCCGTCCAACTGAACTATTCTATTCTATTCTATTCTATTCTATTCTATTCTATTCTATTCTATTCTATTCTATTCTATTCTATTCTATTCTATTCTATTCTATTCTATTCTATTCTATTCTATTCTATTCTATTCTATTCTATTCTATTCTATTCTATGCTATGCTATGCTATGCTATGCTATGCTATGCTATGCTATGCTATGCTATGCTATGCTATGCTATGCTACGCTACGCTACGCTACGCTACGCTACGCTACGCTACGCTACGCTATGCTATTCCATTCCATTCCATTCCATTCCATCCTATCCTATCCTAAAAATAATGAAAATATTATTTAAAATAACAAACATGTGGTAGAGATATATTCAGTTTTGTCAATGTCAAAAGGAGACGTTGCACTACTTCATACTGTTTTTTGAAACATCATCTATATTTTTTAGCATTATGGACTTTGAGAATCCCCTTTTCTCTGAAATCAGAGCATTGCTGACATGAGCAATGACTGATTTTTCTGGGCACCCTTACCACTGATCAAGAGTTAAAACATTTTTCAGAGGACAATGCAAGACCTTTCAGTCCTGGACAGTTCCTGGTGAATCCTTGTCATGAGTGAGACAGAATGAATAACAAGCTGTAGTGGATCTGGATCCTGAGACTTATTTAAGACCTACCAAAATTAAGACTTTCTCCCCACTTGATTATTTCACACACTCACACACTCATTCACTTGCCAAAGTCACATTCACTCAAGTCTTGACTTCCCACTGATGGGAAAACAAAGCAGAGTTGTATCAGCTTTATGCCATGTAGCTGCCCACAGTTTTGTGTCTTGGGCATCCTATTGTGTTTATTGGTGCATTTCATCTCTTACTGTTTGCCAGGATCTTCTCCCCACTTTCTAGATTGTTTTTCTCCGTTTAAACACTCATTTTGTAAGAAACGTGATCAGACTGACCAGTGATTGTTCCTTATGTCTCAATAAGTGAAGGATTCAGCATATATCACTTCTTTTTAGTCCAGGTGTTACCAGAATTCATGACCACCCTGTAACAGTTTTAGGTAGCAGGCAGCAGGCTTGTACTTGAAGGTGCAAATATTCAGTTTCAGACATTCACACACATTTATCCACTATCTGTCAACATTCACTAAAATCTAAAATATTTTGCACCTACCACAACCCTTCAGACGGGATCCTTTCTCCTTTTGACTGCTCAGAGAGTCTTCAACTCCTTAAATATGTGTTTTTTGTTGTTGTTGTTGTTGTTTGTTTGTTTGTTTGTTTGTTTTCTAAGGGAAGTTCAAGAGTGGAGAGGGATGCTTGACCTCAACCCAGAATGGAAGCTAGGCACAGCAGGGTGATTGCAGTCACCACATCCCTTAGATACACTACTTGCACCTAATCTCTCTCCGGAGGAGTTTTTTTTCTGATTGACTATGCGGGGTGGCTGGGGAAATGAGCTGTGCTCAGCTAAAGTTAGTTTTTGTGAATGCTCTTTCATACCATCACTTATACTAATGACTTCAACAGAATGGTTCTGACAAAAAATCATTTCTCATCTCTTAGGCACCTGTGCAGTTTTGATAAATCTGAGCTTAAGTCTATTTCAAAAATAAGGGTCCTATATTGCTAAAGAACTTTTGAAAAATGTTACAAACTGACACAATTTTCAAAGGCCTACATAGATACAGGCCCATTTAAATCTGCTCAGGCAAATTAAAGCTTGCAAAATGTATATATAAAACACTTGCAGAAATAGCTTTAACTATTACATAGTCCTACTTCTCCCCTTTTAAGTGGTATTTCAGCTTCTGCTTGTATGTTCCTTCCCACCAGAAGCAGTACTGAGATCTCTGATGTGGCTGTACTTCCAGGCTATCTTATTCTATTTGGGTTTACTATTCATCCCTGAAAGAGATTTCCCTTTTACTCTACTAACTTGCTTGCAGGTGTACATGAAGTTGAAGTTATGCAAGAACATTTGCCTTAAGAGGACAATAAAAGGTAAATTCTGTATGTGATCTATCCAGGATTTTCTCATGTTTTAAAGTGCCTTGACTTGCTCATGTCTGCAGGCACCCCTGGGAAACTGTGGAGAGCTCGGGATGGCTGCAGCTCCCTGATAAAAGCAAGTGAGAGATCATTCAATTTCAGGGGGCTGTATCTAAAGGACTGTTCTGGTTGTAAGGTGACTTTGATACAAAATATAACTATTTTTGATGGACCAAATTTTGCTGTCACAATCCTGTAATTTCAGGAACAGCTGAGATTTGTACCTGTGCAATTGATAGAGAGCTCAACTTTTTATGTATTAAGGCAGAAGTAGCAATTTCTCCCCACTTCTCACTCCCCCGTTGTTTTTATTTTTTATTTTATTTTTTATTTTATTTATTTTATTTTATTTATTTTTATTATTCATTCCCTTTTCAACATCTCATCTGGTTTCTTGGATCACTTTGAAACTGCTAGTTTTCAAGCTGGAAATTCTACACTTCAGAGACACAAATGTCCAAAATCACACCTCCTGAGCCTGCATTATGTCTGTGTATCAGAGTATGTTGAGTATGTATTTTTGCTAGTCTGGTTTGTTAAGATTGAAGTTCCCTCATTCCTTTATAAATGGTTTCACAGGTGTGATAAAAAGGGAGAATCTGTCCAAAGCGGCTTTAAGAGATTCATTTATTTTGGGTAAATGTTAATGTCAATATTTAATAATAATAATAATAATAATAATAATAATAATAATAATAATAATAATTTGGAAACTGCTACAATATTTCTACTTAAATACCTTAGATAATATTTTAGCCACTTTAACGATTCAGCTACTGCAGCTCACAATACTATACACTGTTCTTGCATTTTGAAAACAAACAAACAAACAAAAAAAATTCTATTTAAATCACTGATATGAAAACAATATTTTTTTTAAAACACCAAGCAATGGTTGTAATGCCACTGCTGCCACTGTAGATGATGATACATATTGGAGCAATCCCTCCAGTATCTTGAGCTGTTCCTCTCTCTTTTCTATTAGAACTTCTAGGTGAGGATTTTCTTAATACATGTAAGCCCAGAGCTTATATTGCCAAGTGGAGCCCAACTATTTAGCTAGTAGCCTCAAGAAATTGCTACAAATGCAGAGAACTAAGATTTTAAAATAGTAGTAACCTATTACTGCATGTTTTTCACATGATAATAGACATCACAGGACATTAAGGTCCACTGAAGTAGGCCCAGAAGACTAAGGTCTTATGGCTTATGTGTGTTTTTAAAGGAAGTTCCATTGTGCTGTGTATGTATTCAGTATAATTATATAGGTAGTTATTTGCCTCATTCCTGAATTGTACCTACAAGCTATCTGGAAACCTACACTATACCTGTAGTATTTCACATTAATAAATCCCCAAACTGAGCATACCATTTTTTGGTAAGTGCTTTTAAATGGATGAAGTTCAATACTTTTTAGTTTATTTTTAGAGCTTATATGAAATGGAATGAGCTTGAAATAGCTCCAGGCATATGCAGTCTAAGAAAATCTGAATGCGTTCAAATGAGCCCGCCATATCCAGAAGGACACAATTAGCAGACATGGCCAGGTATAGAAGTTGCCATTAGCACATTATGTTCTTACATAATGAATTCTCCCATTAAGCCCTGCTTCCGCTAAGGGGACATGCTGTCTAAAGTGCTATAAATATACATGAATTTTTATGCTAGCTAAGGTCATATGTAGAAGTACAGTTTTCTTTAAGCACATTAATGTTCACAAAGTTTCTTCCAACTCCTGTTCTATTTTTATATTCATGCTCACAGTTTTAGACAGTACTGCTGGAAGGTTTTTAGGAGTCTAGTCAATTACTTTTGAAATCAGTAACTTCATGGAAGCCAACAGGCTATAGTAGAAACTCAATTAGAATTCAAAAAACATTCTACTGTTTATGTTCTTGTTTTTCTTATATTTATTATTCTAATATTATTTTTACATTGGTTTTCTGTTACTAGAAACAAAAATTACTATTTATTTACCAACTATTAATAAAATGAAACCAATATTAATTAAGCACATACCAAATAAAAGTTATACTTAATGAGTATACCAGAAGTACAATAAAAACATTCAGTTACCAAACAAATTTCTAAATTGTTCCAGTGAAGTTCCTAAACTTTATTGATAAAATTTGAAGTTTCTCTTTAGATAGAAAATGTGGAAAACTATATTTAATTGTTCAGAAATATCCAAAACACTTTTCAAAAGGAAAAGATTTTTTTTTTTTCCTCTGGGTGTTGAGTCATCCTGTATACTGCAAGGTTGTTTAGGTGGGCCCAAATTTTAGCATAAATATGCCCAGGACACAATGCAACAAATAATAATCATAATAAGGTCATATGACAAAAATTATTGCTTGTGTTGCAAATTGAAGTCTTTCCTGGGACCAGTATGAAATATATGGTGACAGTAAATAGATGTTGTTCTTCAGTTCCTTGAGTTCCTTGCTTGGAACCAGTGCTTATGTTGATGAGGGCATGGGCTGGGTGAGGCAGAGGAGGGGGAGAACCCATCTGTAGCAGCTAATCACTGTTGAAGCTTATAAAGTGGCCTGTCATTCTTGCAGGTGTAGAGGGATATTAGTAAGTCTCTGCTCCTCCTCAGACTCCAGAAGCAATTGGGCATTTTCCTTCTTTCTCTGTCCAGCAATGCAAAAGTAATAAGCTCTGTGCTCAAAACAGGGAATTTTTTTGTTTGTTTGTTTGGTTGGTTTTTTTCAGTGATGACCCTGAACTGACTGAGTGGAGGAGAGATGAGTAGGCACTGAATTTACATTCTGAGAGGCTTACGTGGGTGTTGCAAGCACTTTCCATCCTGCTATCCCAGGCAGCTGGGCCAATAACAGCAATGGTAATGTCCTCTTCTCTGCCACCATAAAGTTTCTTATGGGTACAGACTACTTGCTACAGCTTTGTGTTTAAAAACACTGTAATCTCTTCCCATTTTTTGGTTTCAGAAGACAGTCTTTAACAAAATGTATGCTATGTCTTAACTTCCTTGCTTCCATCTTCTCCAAACCCCTTATTTTTGAGAAAAACATACAGTGGCAACACCCTTTTGCAACACCTTTTTTTTTTTTTTTTTTTTTAAATCATACCTCTCTTCATATACCACCCAGGGGCTATATTCTGAAAATGAGTAAATTCACAGCTCTGGGCATGACCCAAACCATCCAAATCTTTACATCACGGTTACAGTTTGGTTTGAGAGGTTGAGAACATTTATTCACATCTCTCTTTTAAATTAGACAGTGGAGAGCTCTGAACACAGGTCCTATGCATCCTCGGTGTCACTGTCACACTGTCAAAAAAATTCTTTTTTTTTCTTGTGACAGTGGCCAGGCTTGACTGGGACATAGAACACCTAAATATGCTTCACTGATGCATATCTTAATATGTAGAGGTGTCTGGTATTAATATCTAAGAATGTCTGAGCACCAAAGAGCATCTCAGTACATGTAAGCAGAGAGACTCTCTTCAACATTTTCTGCTTGCTTGCACAGGATGCTTTCACACAGGATCCATTTTAAGCATGTTTTCTACACCCTGTTGTAGAAAATTTCTCTAAGTATTGAGACTACCAGGAAAGCCTGGATTTAAAGGTTTTGTTTATTTTCATGTCTGTTTGTGCACTAAGTACAAAGTCATGGAGGTCAGTTTGTGGAATTGGTTCATTAACACCTGGTATTTGTTGACATGCACAACTCTAGTAAGACATTTATTTTGCAAATCAGTTCCTTCCACATATGTCAATCTATGTCTATGATTTCAATTCTTAAAAATACATCAAAAAGCAAATTTCATATGTACAATTTGATGATGAATAAGGTACAACATTACAGACATCCCTACACACACAACACACAGCTGTTGAACATGGAAAGGAAGGTGATATAGATGGTTAATGAGTTATTAATATTTTTTAAGAATTCTCTCAAATATTTAAAGTAATATGACTTTAATGAGTCATATCCAATTGGTGACTTTTCCTTTGCTGAATATTCTCTCCGGGGTAAACTGAGTCATTAATATTAATTAGGAATTGTGTAGCCAGTTACAGGGTTGAGTAGGAAGTGAATTTAAAAAAAAAAAAAAAAAAAGACACCGAAAGTAAAATATCTGCACATACACAATGAGTAGGTTTGAGGTCATTAAAATCTGTGGACTGGAATTAGTGGGTTCCATCGATGAATGTGCCTAGTTCACTCAATTGCAATTTCTGATTAATCATAAATGAAGTATCTTTAAATAGAATAATTCAGCATGAGATAAACAACTGGATTTTAATTTCCAGTGGATAGAAATAGTAGCAGTAAATGGTAGATGGATTTAAAATTATATTATATGCGGTATTAGGTAAGGATAAATGCAAATCAATGGAAAAACTTATTGAATTTCCAAGAAAAGAAAAGAAAAGAAAGAAAAGAAAAGAAAAGAAAAGAAAAGAAAAGAAAAGAAAAGAAAAGAAAAGAAAAGAAAAGAAAAGAAAAGAAAAGAAAAGAAAAGAAAAGAAAAGAAAAGAAAAGAAAAGAAAAGAAAAGAGAAGAGAAGAGAAGAGAAGAGAAGAGAAGAGAAGAGAAGAGAAGAGAAGAGAAGAGAAGA
This sequence comes from Anser brachyrhynchus, assembly GCF_964034855.1. Taxonomy (NCBI): domain Eukaryota; kingdom Metazoa; phylum Chordata; class Aves; order Anseriformes; family Anatidae; genus Anser; species Anser brachyrhynchus. Next base: position 12,598,036 of record NC_137695.1, read on the forward strand.
GAAGAGAAGAGAAGAGAAGAGAAGAGAAGAGAAGAGAAGAGAAGAGAAGAGAAGAGAAGAGAAGAGAAGAGAAGAGAAGAGAAGAGAAGAGAAGAGAAGAGAAGAAAAGAGAAGAAAAGAAAAGAAAAGAGAAGAAAGGAAAAGAAAAGAAGAAAGGAAAGGAAAGGAAAGGAAAGGAAAGGAAAGGAAAGGAAAGGAAAGGAAAGGAAAGGAAAGGAAAGGAAAGGAAAGGAAAGGAAAGGAAAGGAAAGGAAAGGAAAGGAAAGGAAAGGAAAGGAAAGGAAAGGAAAGGAAAGGAAAGGAAAGGAAAGGAAAGGAAAGGAAAGGAAAGGAAAGGGAAGGAAAGGGAAGGAAAGGGAAGGAAAGGGAAGGAAAGGGAAGGAAAGGGAAGGAAAGGGAAGGAAAGGGAAGGAAAGGGAAGGAAAGGGAAGGAAAGGGAAGGAAAGGGAAGGAAAGGGAAGGAAAGGGAAGGAAAGGGAAGGAAAGGGAAGGAAAGGGAAGGAAAGGGAAGGAAAGGGAAGGAAAGGGAAGGAAAGGGAAGGAAAGGGAAGGAAAGGGAAGGAAAGGGAAGGAAAGGGAAGGAAAGGGAAGGAAAGGGAAGGAAAGGGAAGGAAAGGGAAGGAAAGGGAAGGAAAGGGAAGGAAAGGGAAGGAAAGGAAAAAGGAAAGAAAAAGAAAAATTCTTCCTGACAGTTGCCTGAGAAACATTTCCTTAGGGAATGACCTCATGTAGTTCACCTTTTCCAGATTTTCCTATTTTTTGTATTTTATAGATTTCATAGAATCATAGAAAGGCCTGGGTTGAAAGGGACCTCAAAGACCATCTATCTCCAACTGCCCTGTCATGGGCAGGGATGCCACCCACTAGATCTGGTTGCCCAGGGCCTTGTCCAACCTGGTCTTGAACACCTACAGGGATGGGGCATCCACAGCTTCTCTGGGCAACCTGTGCCAGTGCCTCACCACCCTCTGAGTGAAGAATTTCCTCCTAACATCTAATCTAAATCTCCCCTCTTTTAGTTTAAAACCATTACCCCTTATTCTATCATTATCTGCCTGAGAAAATCATTGTTCTCCATATTTTTATAAGACCCCTTTAAGTATTGAAAAGCTTCAATAAGGTCTCCCTGGAACCTTATCTTCTTCAGGCTGAACATCCTCATCTCTCTCAGCCTTTCTTTATAGGAGAGGTGCTTCAGCCCTCTGATCATCTTCATGGCCCTCTTCTGGACCCACTCTAACAGCTCCTCCACATCCTTCTTGAGCTGGGGGCCTCAGACCTGAATGCAGGACTGCAGGTGGAGCCTCACAAGGGCAGAGCAGAGAGAGACAATCACCTCCTTTGTTCTGCTGGCCACTTCTCTGTTGATGCAGCCCCAGATGCAGTTGGCCACCTGGGCTGCAAGCGCACACTGCTGGCTCATGTTGATCTTTTCAAGTACTGGAACCCCCAAGTCCTTCTCTGCAGGGCAGAGAATCCATTCATCCCTCAGCTTGTACTCATGTCTGGGTCTGACCCAACACCAGTGCACCACCTTGCATTTAGGCTTGTTGAACCTCATTAGGTTCACATGGGCCTACTTTTCTAGCTTATCCAGCTCCCTTCCTGGACATTGGTCAGTCTTCCCTTGTTAACTGATGCAGTGACTTTGTCATAGATAGCTACAAGATAGGTCAGGCAGGATTTGCCCTTAGCAAAGCCGTGCTGGTGGTCTCGGATCACCTCTTTGTCTTGCATGTGCCTTGACATTGCTTCCAGGAGGATCTGTTCCATGACCTTTCCAGGCACAGACGTGAGGCTTACTGGTCTGTAGTTCCCTGGATCCTCCTTTCTACCCTTTTGTAGAACCTTTTGGGTTTGCAGGGCACCTTTGGGTTTACGTGGCAAGGTTTTGGTAGCAGGGGGCCATAGGGGTGGCTTCTGCAAGAAGAATCCAAAAACTGCCCCATGTCAGATAAGGGCCCCACCACTGGCCAATAAGCAATGTTGTTTACGCCTCTGTGAGAGCATATTTAAGAAAGGGGGAAAGAATGTGGTAGAACAGCAGCTGGGAGTGAGAGAGGAGTGAGAAACAGCCTTCCAGACACCAAGGCCAGTGAAGAAGGAGGGAGAGGATGTGATCCAGGCGCAGGAGCTGAAGTTCCTCTGCGGCCAGTGGTGAGGCCCCTAGTGGAGCAGGCTGCCCCCTGCAGTCCATGGTGTACCACAGTGGAGCAGCTTTCCATACTGCAGCCCGTGGAAGAGACCACAGTGGAGCAGGTGGGTTTGTCCTGAAGGTGGCTGCAGCCTGTGGAAGACCCCTGCCAGAGCAGATTCCAGGCCAGACCTGCAGCCTGTGGAGAGTGGACCAAGCAGGAGCAGGTGACCTGTCAGGAGCTGCTGCCCGTGGGGAACCCGTGCTGGAGCAGTTTGCTCCTGATGGATGGACCCCGTGGTATGGGCCCATATCTGGACCAGTTCTTGAAGAGCTTCTGCCTGTGGGCAGCCCCCACAGGATCAGTTCAGGAAGGACTGCATCCCGTGGGAGTTACCCCACGTGGAGCAGGGGCAGAGAGTGACTGTGAAGGAGTGGCAAAGACCAAGTGCTATAGACTGACCGCAACCCCCATTCCCCTGGGAAGCCAGAGAGGAATCAGAAGAGGGTGAATGGGGGAAAGGTGTTTTTCGTTTCTTTTCTTTGTTTTTCACTTCTCTAGCCTGTTAGTAATAGGCAATAAATATTATTTTGTCCCTTCTCTGAGTCTGTTTTGCCCATCACAATAATTGTTGAGCGATCTCCTTTTACTTATGTCAACCCTTGAGCCCTTTCCATTGTATTTTCTCCCCCTTTCCCTTTGAGGAAAGGGAATGAAAGAGTGGTTACGGTGGAGCTTGGCTGCCCACCTGAGAAAAACTACCACACCTTGTTTAAAAACAGGAGTGATGTTTCCCTTTTGGTCTCAAACCTGCTCTTAGCTTACAGTGGGAGGGACTTTTCTCCTCCAGCCCTCATCTTCAGGTTTAGGGAAAAAAGAGACTTGGGAAGCCCGACTGTCAGTGAAGACGGAGACAATTTGCTGAGTACCTCAGCCTTCTCCATGCCTGATGTTACCAGTTCTCCCTTTTCCTCTATCAGAGGGGGGTGCACTCTCCTTGGCCTTTCTTTTCTGGCAAATGTACCTGTAGAATATGTTCTTGTCATTTTTTGTATCCCTTGCCAAGCTCAGTTCCATCTGTGCCTTGGCTTTCATGATCTCATCCCTGCACATCTGGACAACATACCTGTACTCTTCCCAGGCCACATGTCCCTGCTTCCACTGCCTATGCATTTCCTTCTTGCACCTCAATTTGACCAGCAGGTACAGAAACTGAAATTTTTTACACTCCCTTATTTGACTTGGTAATTGGGCTTGTAAAATTGAAATTAAAACTGTACTTCTGTTTCCAAGAAGTCTTCTCAAGACCATCTTGAAGTAAACTAGTTATTAAAAGCCTGAAATTGTAATGTCAAACCCTTTGTAAAGAAATAATTCTGCCTTTAGAGCAAATTTAACTTTCCCATAATAAATAAAACCTGGGATCCCATAGGGAATACAAAGTCTCATATTAAGTAAGTGATTAATTAATGATTAGTGATTAGTAAGTGATTAATTAAGTGATGGAGAGCCGCTTTCCATCATTTATCAGCAGTCCTGGCTATCAGGGGAGGTCCCAGTCGACTGGCGGCTAGCAAATGTGACGCCTATCTACAAGAAGGGTCAGAGGATAGACCCGGGGAACTATAGGCCAGTTAGTTTGACCTCAGTGCCAGGGAAGCTCATGGAGCAGATTATCTTAACTGGTTGCTCATGGCTTGGAATGGTATACGCTTCGTTGGGTTAAAAACTGGCTGGATAGCTGGGCCCAAAGAGTTGTGGTGAATGGAGTCAAATCCAGTTGGAGGCCGGTCAATAGTGGAGTCCCCCAGGGCTCAGTACTGGGGCCAGTCCTCTTCAATATCTTTATCGATGATCTGGATGAGGGGATTGAGTGCACCCTCAGTAAATTTGCAGATGACACCAAGTTAGGTGTGTGTGTCGATCTGCTTGTGGGTAGGAAGGCTCTGCAGGAGGATCTGGATAGGCTGGACCGATGGGCTGAGGCCAACTGTATGAAGTTCAACAAGGCCAAGTGCCGGGTCCTGCACCTGGGGCGTAACAACCCCAAACAGCACTACAGGCTGGGAGATGAGTGGCTGGAAAGCTGCCTGGCAGAGAAGGACCTGGGAGTATTGGTTGATAGTCGGCTGAATATGAGCCAGCAGTGTGCTCAGGTGGCCAAGAAGGCCAACAGCATCCTGGCTTGTATAAAAAGCAGTGTGGCCAGCAGGGCTAGGAAAGTGATTGTCCCCCTGTACTCGGCTCTGGTGAGGCCGCACCTCAAGTACTGTGTTCAGTTTTGGGCCCCTCGCTACAAGAAGGACATCGAGGTGCTCGAGCGAGTCCAGAGAAGGGCAACGAGGCTGGTGAGGGATCTGGAGAACAAGTCTTATGAGGAGCGGCTGAGGGAGCTGGGGTTGTTCAGCCTGGAGAAGAGGAGGCTCAGGGGCAACCTTATCGCACTCCACAGGTACCTTAAAGGAGGCTGTAGCAAGGTAGGGGGTGGTCTATTCTCCCACATGCCTGGTGACGGGACAAGGGGGAATGGGCTAAAGTTGTGCCAGGGGAGGTTTAGGTTGGATATTAGAAGGAAGTTCTTTACTGAATGGGTTGTTAGGCATTGGAATAGGCTGCCCAGGGAAGTGGTTGAGTCACCATCCCTGGAGGTCTTTAAGAGACGTTTAGATGTTGAGCTAAGTGATATGGTTTAGTTGAGGACTTGTTAGCATTAGGTAAGAGGTTGGACTGGGTGATCTTGGAGGTCTCTTCCAACCTAGACGATTCTGTGATCCTGTGAAGTATCATTAAGTAAACACCATCCATTCTATGTACTAAATGATATGAAAATGTGTGGGAAAATTGTGTATGCTCATAGTATTTCATAAAATATCTAACACATAAACACAAGGGCCAACTATGGTAACTTTTGCATGATTCAGTTTAGGAACTTTGTACTCTCTTGCTTTTTCTTATTATGTCTTTTAGCTATTCATAGGCAGTGTTTTCTTTGGGAGCTTTGCTGATGTTTATTTATAAGTCACCATATTCTACCTGATTGCCCTATTTAACGTCTATTTCATATGTGTATATATTATTGCTCAGAGAGCTTGAGGCCAAGGAGCCGGTTCAGGCCCAAATCCAATCTGTATCATAGCTAAACTGCTACATTTTAATAGAGCATATTTTCTGGAAGCTGGACTGTGGTCCATGCCACTATAGTATGGTTCAAGTGGACATCAACTTTTAAGGTCCAGTACAGGAATATAACCCAAGCTGGCTAGCTTCTAAGAGACCTTGTATAGTGTCTTCAGTATCTCATTAGATATGAGAAGGAAACTGAAAAACTGCAGTTCCTGTAGCCACAGGATTAATTAGAGCTCTTCCTGGCTTTTGTACAACTTTTATTCACCTGCTATAATTCCACTGAAGTTCAAATGCCTTCATGTACCATCCACTCTGAGATGGATGAGAACAAACACTGTACCTCATTTCTAATTTTTTGATATTTCTGTTTTATCAATCAATATCAGTGAAGTATATACCTACTAATCTATCTAGTGAGCTCTTAACATAGATGACATGACTGTTATATCTGATGGCAAAAAATCAAGTATAGCACATTTACAACGCTTTTTTCTGAATGAAAAACCAACAAATATTAATTGCCAAATTAAAAGAGAATGATTTCAGCAATAGTTGGCTGCTATTGCAAGGCGCATTTCATCAAAGAATCTCCAAGACTCATATAAACATGAATAGCTTGATTTAAAACAGAAGCAAATGAGTTGCAGGATGCGGGAGACATACAAAATTTTTATCACCTTCATTCACATTATACATTTTTCAAGGCACTTGTTGGTATGTTGGTTTTCTTTCTTTGTTTGCTTGTTTGTGTGGGGGCTTTTTGTTTGTTTGTTTGGTTGGTTGTTTAATTAGAAGCCAGAATGTGAACTGTCTCAGAGAAATGAGATCTGCAGGAATTCTTTGTTCAATATTTTATTTTTTCAGTATTTTGGTGTGAACCTAGATCTCATAAAGTGCCATAGGAGCTTTGAAGTTTATAAAACAAGGTCTTGATTTTACATTCATTTGAAAAATAGCTCATCTACCACATAAGCAACATGGTTTACATTTGCATTTATATGACAGCCCAGTCATCTTAAGCTCATGTGACCAGAAAGAATTATAGCATGAGTGATACAACTGTGAGATAGAGATGGAATTGTGGCTCTACAATTTATTAAATTATACATATTTTATTCAAAATTGGCACATCTAATTCTCAGGGCTACTGTAATATAATTTAACTTTTTTTTTTTTTTTAATTAAACCAAGTGTTCCTCTGTCTAGTAACAAACACACAAGACACTAGCACAGCACAACATGAACAGTATAAATAGAATGTGGGAAAACAGAAAAAAGAATGTATGTAAAGCACATGTTTATATGTATCTCCATAGTAAGGTATAGATATTTACTTCATTTTTATAGTTTATATATACCGATTAATTGCAATACCCAGTAATTTACACTATCATTACAGAGATAAATTACACATTTATATATACATGAAGTAGGAACATAGGAGTATATCAGAACTATGAGTCTTGTGCTTCTTGTCTGAGAGGTCAGGCAAGGAGGATTTTGATCATATTTATTGTTTATTTCAATTTCCAGTGCAATACTGAGTACTACAGTAAGTACCTTATTCTCCAGAGTTACCTAGTATCTCAGTTTTGTAGAATCAATGTAACAGCACCAGATGACCAAAATATTGCTAATAGACTTGGTGCCAGGTAAATGGTGTTGGAAATTCAGGACCAAGATGCCACAATGTGTTTTTATGTGCTATATATGACTTTTTAGATCTCCCTTTGGTAAAGCATAACCAAGTTAGAGAACCCTGATTAATACATGTTTGTCAGAATACAAGATTATCAATATGGCCCTGTCTTGTTCCCTGTATGTCTTCTAAATTTATGTAAAATATATTTATGAGGCTATGAAAAAATACTCATTCCCAGAAGAGAAACCGGTACTGGCATTTGATGACTAGAATTTTTAGTAAAATTCTGTGTAATACCTTTATAATAGGAAAATATAAATTCTATGCAACATAAATATAAGAAACACAAACTAGCAATTAATTTCCCCATAAACATCATTCAGTCCCCTTTCATCTCAGTTTGGCACTTAAGTCCATTTACTCTTCTATTTAAAATGTAGTTTGAGGATGGTTTTGACAGTGAGGGACTAACTGGTCTCCCTTTCACATAGGTTCCTGCTGAGTGCCCAGGCTGTGTTATCCTCCTCTCTCTTCTCTCCCTAAATGCTACAAATTTAACTCTAAATGATCAGAAATCCACTTTAAATTTTTTAAACCTGTCTTCATATATTAGATGCACCTTTATTTTTTTCAAACTTCCCTGGGATTTAAAGTAGTAAAAAATTGTCTCTTTCGAAGTATTTATTCTGGGAAATGGATGCTTATCATATAGCCCTCAAAACCCTGCAGTTAATCTCCCTCTTCCTAGGCTTTAATGTGCAGAATCTAAACACACATTGATTCAGCTAGGAAAGTTAATGGTGACATAGTTACCATTGTGTAACAGAACTGAAACTCTCATTTTAACATCTTGGTCCTTTCACATAGAGTTTTTTTTGTTGTTGTTGTGTTGTTTTGTTTTGTTTTTTTTTTACATTGTACTTGTAGTGTTATATAAAATACACATGCATGACAAGTTTGGAGGTAAACAGTCCCAGTACCAAGGCCCTTCCCTAGCCTTGTTTAGGTAGGGGACTGCAGGAATTAACCCTTAGATTTCTGAAGACTATGTCTTATTTATTTATTTGTTTGTTTGTTTTTTTTTGTTTTTGTTTCTTGTTGTCCTTCATGTCCAACACTCCCTGCATTCCTGCATTGTTAGTTTCAAGAGGAGGTTATAGAGCATCTCGTTCAAATAACTGCACTGCCTTCAGAGAGGTGGAATTCATAGTTCTGAGGGTGGGTGTAAGTCAACCATTTCTTTTGTGGCTTCTCAAAGCCCTAGTCTATCATATGGGTTGGAAAACTCACTGGAAAAGGGGAAAACAGACTCAATTCAGAGTTAAGAATCAAAAGCCTAGCTTTTCTTATTGCAGTAAAAGCTGCTTTTTATTAATGTTCTATAGAGACATTATTGATTTTTAAAGTTTTTTTAATTTTTACTGGACTCTGTAAACCACACAATCACTAAAAAAAATTTAATTCAAAGGTTTTCATCAAATAAAAATCAAAAAGCAAAAGATTTCTCTCAAAAAACATTATCTGATCTTGCTAAATTTTGTCAGTTTTGCCTTACAACATTCTTGCAACTAAGTGCAACTGAATGTTTTGGTGATTTTCTTCTAATTTTGAAAAGTCTATAAAATAATCAGGGAATGGGACAAGTGGTTAATTATCAGTGGTTTACTTGAAATGTACACCACTTATGTCGAAGTTTTTAATTGGCAATTTTAATTGATCTACAGTCTCAATAACTTTCTTTTTTTTTTTTTTTCCAGGATGGAACTATGGGCTCTTTTCAAGACCACTAAAAGGCCCTCTGGAGGGGAGGTCCTTAGAAGACTCACTGGCTTCTTTCCACTGTGCTCAGCAGCACACGTCAGGGTGTCCTGCCAGTTTGGCATCAGCAGTAGCAACAAGGCTGAAGAAATATCAGCAATGTTCCCAGTGCTCTCCACCTCTGTGAAAAGTGGAAGGAGGTAATGAATGGACTAAGTACCAGGCAGACAACCACAGTGTGGTTTTATCAATGCATGTAAATCAGACCAGCAATGCACTCAACTTGGTGAGATTTTCTTCTAAGGAGCAATTCTAATGCTTTTTTTGTTTGTTTTCTACTATTATTGTATATGTACAATAATACTTTCTGAAAGGTTAAATTTGTACATGGGGTACAAATGTAGCAGCCATGACAATGAAAAATAAGATGTTAAGTCTCTTGTTAAAATAATTACAGTGTCATTTCATGAATCATTCATTGTCTAAATTATCACGTTAAGAATAGGCTTATATTAAAGGATATGCTTTAAAATGTTTCTTTTCTATTCCTTTTCCGCTCTGAATGAAGGTCTTATTTAATAAATCTAGCAGAAAATTCTTCTCTCTGTGACTGTTTAAATGGCTGTATAGATACATGGATGTAATTGAAAAGAGAGATTTCCATTGGTGAATAATGAAGGCAAATCTTTCCCGGCATGACATTGTTTTTAACATGTCAATAAGCAAGTGTGCTATTCTGAAAAATAACTAAAGAGGTAACAATGAATACTATATCTAGATCGTTCTACATAAAATGAAAAATGTATCTGAATTTAAAAGAGAAAGAATTACCTATATTTTTTTCTAATATTTGAACATGTTGCTATCACTTCTTCACCAAATTCTATATTATTTTTTAACAAAACAAGACAAACAAACAAACAAAGTCCTGCATGTAAAATGTTAAGCCTGCAAACATTTTACCACAATGGCAATATTGGCTATGTGAGAATTTGCCTCAAGTTAAGCAAGACTGTTTAGAAATCTAAACAAAGCAATTTGTGATGTCAAATGCTCTAGACTTGATCCAACAGCAGTAAATCATGTACAAGTACATCACTAAAAGAAGTTTCCAGAACTCTGAGCAACCAGATCTAGTGGTAGGTGTCCCTGTCGGGGGGGGGGGGGGGGGGGGGGGGGGGGTAGGGGGAAGGGGGATTAGATGATCTTTAAGGTCTCTTCCAACCCGACCCATTCTATCATTCTATGAACTTTCTGTGAATAACTTTTGTATGACTCCTAGGACTGTTATATTGGTGCATCTTCTATTTTACTTCAGTATGCATCAAGACTCTTTACTATCTCCTCCTGTAAATACTTGTACAACCATCTTTTCCTGTACCTAACTTATTAGAAACTTGAAGTGTAAAAAGCAAAATGTAATAATCAATAGTTATCATTTAGATTTTCTACAGTCCACCCCAGTGTACCCTAGTGCTTCATTAAAAACCTTTGAGTTTTTATTGTTGTTTTTCCTGATGGATTTTTTGATAGGATTTTCAGGCAACACTTTTGAGAGAAATGGTACTGATAAGAGAAGTGCCTGGGGCAAGAGGTTAGAACTTCTGAATATAGCAAAGACATCTTTCAGCCACCTTAGTTATGTATTAGTATAAACTGGATACTCAGATAGTGCTGCAAATTATAGGATGCTGTACTGAAAGCTAGCAAAAATATATCTAACGAAAAAAATAGAGAGAGAGAATAAAAACAAACAAACTCAAAGGCCTGGTTCTATTTCTACAATGAACCCTCCACGTGTAGGGCATTTCCCTCAGACAGAGATTCAAGTGTAAAGATGGTTCTGTAGTGTCAGCACAGAACCAGCATAATATCACTACTGTGGAAGAAAATTTATCTTTTATGGAAGAAGAAGAAATGAATGGATAGGTGAATCCCACAAGTACTTTTTCCTTTAGCAGATGTAGATAAACTGTTCCCATGAAAATTTTAGAGAAATTTTACCCTTTTTTTAAAAAAAAAAAAAAAATCTCTTTCCATCAGAATCTACAACAGCCAGAGGACAGTAGCTGAGGTTCCTGTTTCATTTCAGCTGACACAACCTTGTGGACTGTTGGACTTGCTCAGATGCAGCTGGATAAAAGCAAATTTTTTATCTGCAAAGGAAAAAAGTAAAGAAATGCAGTTAAAACAACTAAAAATCAAAATTTTCTCTCTCTTTTCTGACCAAATCATAATAATGCTACAATCACATAGTCTAACTTTGATAGCCGATCTTGAAAGTACTATTGGAGTTTTGGTTCTCAAATTCTCCTGCAACAGAAGTGCAGTAAACACATGGTATTTGTGTTTGAGGAAAAATTGGATTGGATTTCTGGGAAATTAAGAAGCTTGAGGTGAAGCCAAAAATGAGAAAACAAGTAGGTATTGAAATATCCTTCAGTGTAAAATGTAAAATTACCTGTGGGAATCTTGTCTGAGTTTATCAACCACCTTCACTAATACACATAGAGCAACATAATGTGGTGTTACTTGCAAAATTGATCTTGGGACAAATTCAGTCAATTTTAAGGACATAAAATTCTATAGCAGAAACTGAGGGCCTTTGAAGCATTATTCAACTAGCAGCACCTCTGGTAGAACTACAAGCAGACATTAGGGACCAAAAAATTTTGAAACTAGGAAGAAAATGATAATGAAGCAGTAAATTTAGGGATGAGAGAAAAAAATATATGCAGCATCAAATAAAATTTCCTAAGTAAGGCAGAATGAATCAGAGACACATATGAAACAGGCAAGTGAAGGATCCTGAATATACAGTTGAAATAACAATAAAGCATGAAAGAAGAAAGTTAGGAATCAGTATAAATGACAGTAGTTGCTGCAGACAGGATTGCTCTGGATGATAGAAGAATATACTGTTAACAACCAAACATCATAAATGCAAACTGAATAATATAATTTAGAAGACTTCAGACAAGTGAAAGACAATTTCAAAAATATTATAGTCACTGGAAAATCAAAAACAACAGGTTTTGAAAGAAAAGAGCAGAAAGGCTCCAGTTTTAATGTAGTCCAACTTCAGTGCAACTACAGTTTTGCTAGGAAATGTGTGTACTATCATAAATCCTTTCTGAACTGGCATTAAAACAATTTCTTTGAATGAACTCAGCACATTCTTGAAATGCATTTAAACTGGGCTGTATAATATGCAGATCCTAAAGAAAAGAGAAACAGATCTGCACACATACTGCATTTTAAACCTAAAATCACCACTCCTACACTGTGTGAGAAGCAATGCTCAAAGGTAGTTAAGGTAATAAAATTCCAGTTCCCTTGAAAGTCACTGAAATATGGTCATTACACATTAAAACTCCTTTTAAACTCCTGAAGTCCATCTCTCATTTGTTTCGTATTCATTCATAGCATAGGACTGAAGTGATCTTCAGGTGATCATTCAAGGCCAAATATTCCCACTCACCTCCTGGGTGAGTAGTCCTATACTCTTCATGCTGATACACTCGCTTCAATTGAAGTGCTTGAGATAGAAAGCACTCAAGGAGGCTTGATAAAACCTGAGTGAAGTCTTAAATTTCCAATTGACTTCAGTAGGCTTCTGATAAAGCTGACTGAAAACATCTATCAAAGCTAAATGCTGTACAACTCCCATGATCACATACTTTAAAAATAGGGTGCAGTATTCTGTGCTGTAAAAAACACAGAAAATCAAGAGCATTAGCATGTTTTTCAGAGATGTGTCAAAATCCATCTTAAAATGTCTGGAATTTTTTTGACACCATTACTCTAATGGTAACACCAAACCTTACTGTTTAATATCACTTTTTCTATTCCACAGGTAAACATTGCTGAAAAATATTTTCACTTAAGCAACATAGATGTCCCAAGGCTAGATAAAATATATTTCTGTTATGCTTGAAAGATGTTTGCTTAACCTAGTATTAAAATCCTTCAGTTTTTGAGACTGTAAATGTAATCTATTTCAGTGCTTCACCTGTATACGATGTTAGATTTTTTTCTTAATTCAGAAGTTAAACTTCACTCACTGTTGTTATAAGTAAACTACTAAACATTTTTTTTTTTTTTTGTGGACACAAGAAACATTTTATTCTCTTTCTTTGTAATTTATAAGCATTTTTCATAATTAGTGTCTATTTTCTATATCTTATTTCTGTAGCCTAAATAATCTTGGTTTTCTCAAACTTTCCTTGTAGAAGTCCACTTCTTGTAGAGATCTGAGCATCCTTATTATTTTTGTATTACATTACTGTACTGTAGACCCACTGGAAATTTTACAAGTTTGTCCCAAAGTAGCAGAGTCAGTCATATGATATATATGAGACAGAGCACATAAGCTGTTGGGTAAGAGACAGAAGCTCCTGCCACCCTGGTGTCCTGTGATATCATTTGTGTGGTGAGTGTTGAGAACTTATCATATAACTGTACCTAGATTCCTTTTTTAACAAGGAGATTGAAAGAAAGACTTTTTGAGTTGACAAGTAAAGTCAGCAAATAACTGCAATGGTCAAAGTAACGTGTTAAAAACTTAAAAGAATAAAAACATGAATGGTATCAGCATCAACTTTTGATAATTTTTCTTGCAACAACAGACCAATAATTTTGTTGTTTTTTCACCTTTATGGTAATAAAGGTGAAAATGGGCTCTGGGCTCCCCAGTACAAAAAAGACAGGGATCACCTGGAAAGAGTCCAGTGGAGGACCACAAAGATGATACGGGGCATGGAGCATCTTCCCTATGAGGAAAGGCTGCGAGACCTGGGTCTGTTCAGCCTGGAGAAAAGAAGACTGAGAGTGGATCTCATCAATGTGTATAAATACCTGAGGTGTGGGAGACAGAGGGATTTGGCCAACCTCTTCTCAGTGGTTTGTGGGGATAGGACAAGGGGTAATGGCCACAAGATAGAGCACAGGAAGTTCCGCACCAACATGAGAAAGAACTTCTTCACAGTGAGGGTGACGGAGCACTGGAACAGGCTGCCCAGGGTGGTTGTGGAGTTTCCTTCTCTGGAGATATTCAAGGCTGCCTGGATGCCTACCTGGGCAGCCTGCTCTAAGGAACCTGCTTTGGCAGGGGGGTTGAACCCAATGATCTTTCAAGATCCCTTCGAACTCCTTCAATTCTGTGACTCTGTGATTCTGTGAATATGAGGTTTTCCTATTACTTCTTATGTTCATTGCTATGCATATGACACTTTGGGGGTTTGTTTTTCCTGAGTGTTCTTACATTTTTAGACAAATATATATGTACATATTTGCAGTCTTTTTCTTTTTCTTTTTTTTTTTTTTTCTTTTTCTTAAAAAGATCTTCTTCCTCCTCAAAGCTTAATCCCCTCTCAGGATGACTTTATAGGCAACAGCTTTATCCTCTTTCAATCCTTGCTTTGCTAGACTAAATAGGTCACACATACTAGCTCACACTTTGATGACAGATACTGCATTCCCAGTTCATTTAAGTACCTTATCTCAGCATCAGTTCCAATCAGAGCTCATCTTTCCTTTCAGTCCCTTGTAAACCCAGTCTCCAGATCCACTGCCATTACTCAGACAAAAGTCCTCATGACTTTCATCTAAGACTGGTGATTGTCTTTTGCGTGTGTTCTTGGTATGAATATTATCCGATTTCATTGAATACAATCCTTTTAATTTTTTTCTGGTGAGGTTGTTTTATCAGAGAAAATGAGAAATGTCTTGACTGAGCAATCAGGATAACATAAGACAATGTTTCAAATTGGTATAGTGCAGTTATTTTGTTTTGTTTTTTTTTTTTTCTTCACACAGATGTACTTTCTTTAATTGTCCTACGTTATTTGGAGATGAGTTGACATGGCTAAGCAATATTCAGGGGACCATCTGTAACTTTAAAAGGAAACAGAATATAGAATCATTGAATCATTAAGGTTGGAAAAAGACCTCAAGATCATCTGATCCAACCATCACCCTACCACCAATGTCACCCACTAAACCATGTCCCTAAGCACCACGTCCAAACTTTCCCAGGGATGGTGACTCCACCACTTCCCTGGGCAACCTGTTCCATTGCCTGACTACTCTTTCTAAGAAATGTCTCCTAATTTGAACCTAAACCTCTCCTGGTGCAACTTGAGGACATTCCCTCTAGTCCTATCTGGTTATCTGTGGGAAGAGGCCAACACCCAGCTCCCCACAACTTCCTTTCAGATAACTGTAGAGAGCAATAAGGTCTCCCCTGAGCCTCCTCTTCTCCAGACTAAACAATCCCAGTTCCCTCAGCCGTTCTTCATAGGATTTGTGTTATATCAGGGAATACCTGTTTTTTAAAAAAACACACCTCCATAAGGCTTTCAAATTATCAGGCCCAGACTGTTCCAAAGAACCATTCTCACTCTCTGATTCTGTTTTTCCAGGTGAATACCAATGAATCTTATCTAGCTTGGATTCACATCTCGAGTGTCATTTGATCTTTAAGTAATAACTTCAGATTTAGACTCAATTTACATCTGTGTGTAACAACACTTTAATGGGTTTATTTCTGAAAGTAATGTTTGACCTTTAAATAAACAAGTATGATGTGATCACAAGAATCAAAGTTCAATTTTGTTGTTACATTATGTATAGATTCTATGAGGTTATGAAATGGTAAGCAATAGTGGGAACATATCTTTTTGCATCTTCAAGAGATTCAAAATTCAAATGCTAGCTGATGAAAAATGAAAATGTATCATTTTTACCTACACCAATATATGAATATATATGAAACACCCATTTCATTTATGCTTTTCTTGAAAGTTTATGTATTGTATATAATAAATGGATTTCAAAAACTACATATCAATGAGGAAATGAGTATGACAAATTAATTGCATCAACTACTCCGATCATGCTTATTCTTTTTCCACATAAGCCATTTTTTTTCACAAATGTATTTATTGGATATTTCAAAAGGTAATTCCAAGAATTCTGGATTGCTTATGAGTTCAATGTGATATCCAATACAAGAATTTCAGAATTTGGGCTAGTAAATCTTTTGAGCATGAAATCTGCTATATTTCTTTCATTTTTGTTTGTTTGTTTTTTGGTTGTTTTTTATCTGTTTGTTTTTATTTTGTCTTAGATTCTAAAAATATTTAGTGGAATAAGTAATGGAATAAGAGATAAAATAAAATAAAACTATTATTTTAGGTCAGCCTCTGCACTCGTCAACTCTTGACTCAGATTGCACTAGACTACTTCCTGAGCAAATCCATTCTCATAGATGCATAGCGCATAAAAAATCTCTTCTCAGTTTTGCTTCTCTTTCCTTGGAACCTCTGAGATTTTTGCACTGAGGATATTCATAAACATATGGTTGTTTCTTTACACCTGATCCTGTGAGGTACTGGAAAAAGGCAGAGGAGCTCCTCAGCAGCCCACTGGTGCTACTTATCAGGATGGGATCCTTAAAAAAAAAAAATGTATAATACAAATGACGTAATTTGTACTTGAGAACATCCTTTAGTTTTGAAATATCTATAAGCATTTTATCTCTTATAGGTTAGACATTGATAGTACCCATCCAGGGATACAGGATCCAGGGATACAAAAAATCAACTCCCATACTTGGAACCTTACACTCTTTATTGAGGTATGATGCTCATATTAAATATCTGCAGTAGTTATTGTAAAGTTTCATGAATTAGAAGTGGGAAAAGTTTGCACAATACACAGTAGGAATGTATTTTTCAGGTAAAACATGGATAGAAAGAAAAAAATATTTCTCATAAACAATGGCAATTTGTCTGTAACACCTCTTGCAAATGAACATATTACAACAGCTTAAATAGCACATTCTTTTAAAAACAGATCTATAACATTCTTTTCACTTTTCCTTCAGTACAGAAAGTTTCTTTGAATCAGGCTGAATAATAGTGACCTAAGGGGAAAAAAAAAAAAAGTTTTAAATATATAAATAAAGATTTGGTGAAGTGTAAGATAATATAAATCATTTAAGTCTTCAGAAAAATAAAATAAATAAAATTAAATTAAATTAAATTAAATTAAAAAAATAAAATAATAAAATAAAATAGAATAAAAAATAAAATTAAAATAAAATAAAATAAAATAAAATAAAATAAAATAAAATAAAATAAAATAAAATAAAATAAAATAAAATAAAATAAAATAAAATAAAATAAAATAAAAAGTGATGATACTCCCTTCAAGATCACATGAAGATCTATTGCAGTAACAGAATAAACTACTTTCATTTGAAAAAAGCCTGGCATGATTTGATGAATCAAGACAAGTTGGATAGACTGCTTGTTAGGATTTCTGCTCAATCAGTCTGTAAAAAATGAAAACATAAGCATTTTTCAACCATATATGTCTTTCAGCAGGTTAACAGTGGTAAAATGTGAACATTGCTTCATACTGGTCCATCTGTAAACAGGTAAAGACATCAGCTTAGATTACGATACTGCTAGCTGACAGCAATCAAAATCTCACCGACCCCACCAGTTCGCCTGACACAATGGGAAAATATGACAATCCAGATTATTTTCTTCTTTTACAGCATAATAGTAAGTCTGGTGTTGAATGCAAAAGAGATTAAAAATAATCATTCAAGGAGATCCACTTCAGTGATAGATAAGTGTAAACAATAACAACAGTCCTAATGATAATACTGGAATGATTTGCTATAGAAATGTCTGCTCTCAGAAAATAATTTCTCAAAGCAACTGTGAAAACTTAATAGTCTAAATATGTCAGACAGATCTTAGTTATTTTAAGTTAATGTGTTTCATTAGAGTTTATTATACTGTAAATTCCACAGGGGAAAAAAAAAAAAAAAAGATTAAATATTGATGCGTAGTCAGTACATAAAAATCCTAAAAAGACAAGTTAAATGGTTTAAAATGTGCTTAAGATAATTGAAAATAAAGTCTTCCTAAAGCTGGATTCATCTTTATAACACAGTTGATGATATAAATGGTTTTCAATCTACACTGCTAGTGAAAATTAGAGATTTTGATTCTGAATGTACTATACTTCTGTTAGATCAATATTCCTAACATTAAAGATAAATTCATGCCTTTTTGTTTCCTTGCAGCATCTGTTTTATGGGAGCAACACAGTGTGTCATGTAGTACAGCGAACAAACATATGCTGCAAATAAATAAGAAAAGTGTGAATTTGTACTTAACACTGGGAATCTAGAAGTTCTCCCAAAGAAGATAATTCACTAGAAATAAAAATGCTGCATGACTTCTGCAGAAATTATATGGGTAATAACTAAGAGTAGCACAGTGAATTCCTATATTTTCAAGGTTAGTCTTCAAATATCCCTGCTTAACAGTATGTAGCCAAGCTTTACTGATGAAACTAACAGTTAGGATTTTTCCCCCGGCATTTTGGCTAATGCATAATGCATAGTAAAGTAGATAGTATATGTGCATGAAGTCTTTCATCCTTAGCTTTCTGATTTAGATCAAGATTAGGGCAGCTGTAATTTGGGATTAAAAATTATTACTCTTGCCCTTATCTGCCCAACCCAGAAAATGGACATAGAGCTAGCCAGTACTGCAGACATGGGGTGTGACTGCATTTGGTTTTCCATGCCAGAGCAGCCCAGATGGTGATCTACACAGATGGGATAAGAGAGGAGGCTGATCAGGTAGGAGAGCCCATTTCATTCTTTCTGACTTGCAAATGGTTATGTGCCCTGAGCTATACAAATAGCAAGCAATTAAGGAGGAACGTCTGTTATCTCGGGTGAAGTGAGTGAAGTACCAAGGGAAACAATTCTTCTCCTGATGCAGTAATAGATCAACTCTGCTGATCACCTGAAATTAGACATAACACCTAACGATGCAGCTTTTCACATCAAGCAACCTCATGGGCATGATGTAGAGAAGACTGCACTCCTCTTGAGGAAGCTGCTCATCTGTCAGTGCTGAAAATCTTCCTATGCATGGAGTCATTCCAATGGAGTGATTACCAACCTAAAAACAAACAAACAAACAAACAAACAAACAACAACAACAAAAACAATGTGAGGTTATATTTGAGAAAATATATTTCAGAATATTCAGAAAATATATTTCAGAATAGAAGATTTTTTTTTTTCCTTCTTAATGATGGAAAGCAATACATTTATGAGCACTTATATATTACTGTACACAGGACATTCTTAAATATCCATAATACCATAGAATCACAGAATGGCGTGGGTTGAAAGGGACCTTAAAGATCATCTAATTCCAACCACCCTGCCACGGGCAGGGATACCTTCCACTAAACCAGGTTACTCAAAGCTCCATCCAACCTGGCCTTGAACACTTCCAGGAAACACATCTATGATTTCTCTGGGCAACCTGTTCCAGTGCTTTGCCATCCCCATAGTATAGAATTTCTTCCAAATATCTAATATAAAGCTGCTTGTTTTTTTTTATTATTATTATTATTTTCAGTTTAAAACCATTCCCTCTTGTCCTGTCTCTTCATTCCCTGACAGACTCCCTCCCCAGCCTTCCTGTAGGCCCCCTTTAGGTACTGGAAGACCGCTATAAGGTCTCCCTGGAGCCTTCTCTTCTCCAGGCTAAACAGCCTCAACTCCCTCAGCCTCTCTGCATAGGAGCAGTGCTCCAGCCCTCTGAACATCTTTGTGGCCCTCCTCTGAATTTGTTCCAATATGTCCATGTCCTTTTTGTGCTTGGGGCCCCAGAGCTGAACACAGCACTCCAGGCGGAGTCCCACAAGAGCAGAGCAGAGGGGGAGAATCCCCTCCCTTGCCCCGCTGGCCATGCTGTTTTTGATGCAGCCCAGGATACAGTTGGCTTTCTGGGCTGCAAGTGCACATTGATGGCTCATCTTAAGATTCTCATCCACCAACACCCCCAGGTCCTTCTCCTCAGGGCTGCTCTCAATCCATTCTCCACCCACTCTGTATTTGTGGTTAGGGTTGCCCTGGCCCAGGTGCAGGAGCTTGCACTTGGCCTTGTTGTAACCTCATGAGATTCACACAGGCCCACCTCTCAAGCTTGTCCAGGTACCTCTGGAGGGCATCACTTCCGTCCTGTGTGTCAACCACACTACATAGTTTGGTGTAATCAGCAAACTTGCTGAGGGCGCTCTTGATCTCACTGTCCATGTCACTGACAAAGATATTCAATAGTCCCAGTCCCAATACTGACCCCCTAGGAATGCCAGTCTGTACTGATCTCCACCTGGACATTTTGCTGCTGACCACAACTCTTTGAGTGCAACCATCCAGCCAATTCCTTACCACCGAGTGGTCCATTCATCAAATCCATATCTCTCCAGTTTAGAGACATGGGGCACAGTGTCAAATGCTTTGCACAAATCCAGGTAGATGAATTCAGCTGCTCTTCCCCTATCCACCAATGCAGTAACTACATCATAGAAAACCACCAGATATGTCAGGCACAATCTGCCCTTAGTGAAGCCATGTTGGCTGTCACCAATCACCTCCTTATTTTCTACGTGTTTTAGGATAGTTTTCAGGAGGATCTGTTCCATGATCTTCCCAGGCACAGAGGTGAGGCTCATTGGCTTGTATTTCCCTGGGTCCTCCTTTCTAGCCTTTTTAAAAATGGGATTGATATTTCCCTTTTTCCAGTCCCCAGGGACTCACCTGTCTTCCAGAACTTTTCAAATGTGATGGAGAGAGACTTGACAGCTACAGAGAATCATATAATTATAGAATCAATAATGTTGGAAAAGACCTCCAAAATCATCTTTTCCAACCATCCCCCTACCACCAATATCACCCACTAAACCATATTCCTAAGTACCATGTCCAGCCTTTCATTAAACACCCCCAGAGATGGTGACTCTACTACCTCCCTGGGCAACATGTTCCAATGCCTGACTACTCTTTCTGAGAAGAAATGTCCCCTAATTTCCAATCTACACCTCCCCAGCACAACTTGAGGCCATTCCCTCTTGTTCTATCACTACTTATCTGTGAGAAGAGGCCAGCCCCCAGCACCCACAACTTCCTATTCAGGTAGTTGTAGAGAATGAGATATATCTCAACAGGTCCCATGGACTTGTACATCTTTAAGTTCCTCAGCTGGTCTCAAACCTGATCTTCTCCATCTATGACCACAGTTCAGCATTACTGCTTTATCTTTAATTTCATCCTGGTTCTTTTATTCCCCATTTCCTTCACCTTTGGCCATAAGTATAAATAGTCTCAGAAGGACACACAGGTACTCTATGAACTGATTCTTTAAACTATAAACTGATAAAAGGATCCACTTTTCAAATGAAGGAATATATTGCTCACAACTGTGCTGCAGCTGTAAGGTATGATGTCATCAAAGAAAGACATTTATGTCATTCAGAGGACTGAGGGTAGAATGACACTTGATTTGAAATACTGTGCCTGCAATGTTAAGCATGCCACTATGTACTTTTAATTATCAGAATATTCATCCAAAAAGCAAAATAGCACTACACATATTAGATACTACAAACAGGTCAACTTTTCATCTCATCTTCATATGCACAACTTACAACATCCACAGATATCTATCCAACTATTTCATAAACATTTAGACAAAATTTCAGTGAATTATATGAGTTAATAGTTAATCAAAGTAGTCTACATTTGTTATAGTTAATTTTTATAACCCAGGAATGAGTTAGATTCAGATCTGTGCCTCTAACTGGTTTAAAGATTTTTCCTGTGTGGTTTGACTTATAGCAATATTTCATATGTAGATTCAACAATGAATTTAATTATAGTAAGCTCATTAGGAATGGAGCCATTGCTTATCTTAAGTTCTGTAAAGTAGTATATATTTACTGCACTGTATAAGCAGTATTTAATAACTAATACTCTGACATATTAATATGAAAGCATAAAAAGGATTATCAGAGGTAGGGAGGCTCTTTATATTTTTGTGAAGAATACAGAGATGAGTCCCTTTATAAATTAAAATGGAAAATCAAAGCCTGATGAAATGCCACTTTTTTTCTATTTTTACTACTGTTTAGAGCTAGACAGAGACTCAGTATAAGACTAGTCTGTTAGTCCTGTATCATACTTATCCTTTCTACAGAGGCTGATGATGGTGGAAAAATAAGCAGATCCAGAAATGACTGTTAAAAGACCAGATATCTCTGATTATGAATCTAGACTCAATCAAACGTCAATTGCCACAAATCAGATAAAAAGGTACAGCTTGGCTAATGTATATTTTAAGAAAACAGCCTTCTACAAATGTAGAAAATTGATGATGTAAATTGGGAAAAGCACAAAAATGTTTTTCTTTCTTATCTCTCAATCTCTCTCTCTTTTCCCCTCTTCCTTCCTTCCTCCCTTCCTCCCTTCCACCCTTTCCTTTTCTCTCTCTGCCTTCCTCCCTCTTCCTTCGACTCTTCCTTCATTCCACTCTCTTTTCTTTCTCCCTCCTTCCCTCATTTCCTCTCTTTCTTCCTTTTTATTTCTTGTATTCTCTATTAAAATTTATTCCATTGCAAACTATACCAATACAAACATAAATTCTTTAAAGCTTTCAGAATTATATGTGAGACATTAGTGTTAAATTTGCACCTAGAAAAAGTTGTGGTTTTTTTAGGTTGGAAATTCGTTAAAAAGCAGAAGAAAAAAAAAAAGTCACAAATGACATTTTCATGAGCATGAATTGATGCAGCGTGCTCAGGTCAGAAAAAATGTGTATCACTGTACATTTCCAGCATGAAGCTGACATTTCTTTCATGCTGCAAAGAAATTTAAAGTGACATTCTTCTATTTTCCACAGAGACAGCTGCTATACTTCCCAGCTGAAAATTGGTCTCAGCTGGCATCTAATAAATGGGAAAACATGTAGATAATAGTCATGAACTAGTGAGCACTGCTGGTTGACCAGTTATCGAATTGCTGATAAGCAATAGTTTCAGCTGTAACTCCAGGTGACACACATGCTCTTTCCTTTCTTTATCTCTTATTATAACTTACACTTGCAATAACATCATGATTTAGGCATATTATGAACTAGCTGTCCACCATTATAATTTTGGTGTAACAATGCTGATGACTATGCTTTTAAAAGACAGAATAACATTACTTGAAGGTTGGTTTTCCTTAGTAATACGAAACATTCAAAGTGTGAGTTCCCTCACAAGAACAAAATAAAAATATAAAATTACCACCACCAAATAACAACAACAAAACTGTCAATTTTTTCAGTAAACTGCTTCTTTGTGGAAAATGATGCCTTGTCAATTGAAATATTCCATGGCAATGAAGTGATTTAAATACACTTTCACCAGAATAGAGCTGGCCTGGGAGTTCAGATTTGAAGGAAACACAGTTTCAGGCCACTCCTACCCTGCCAGGCCAGATATAACAAACTCTCTTACTGCTTGCTTTGGCCTTGGGCTCCTGGAAATGCAGGAAACAATGCAGCTCCATAGCTCACCTGTAACTGCTGGAAATGCAGCTCTTATGTGGCAGGGCATTGCTTCAGGGAGGAGCAAGATGTTAAATTTCATTTCAGTGTAAACAAGCTGAAATATTTGTTTTCCTGAACAATTTTTTAAGATTACCTTTTAATGGGAAGTATGGAAATGGCAGCTTTTCTTTCTGAAAAGTAGTAAATATGTCCACTTTTCCTACCGTAGAACCTTGCATACACTGGTTAGTTACAAAGCTAAGAGGAAGGTGACAGACTGAGGAGTGAAGCAGAAATTATCGATAAGTAAATACTGATTTTGGTGATATTCATGAAAAAAAAAATCAGTTTTTATAAATTAAGTAAATGGTGGTAGAGGGGGCATAATAACTGATATTTCTGTTAAAGTCTTTCAAATAATACTAAGGGTAAAACTGGACTTTCAGGTGACACAGTCTTTATGAATCTCAGACTGACCCTCTCCTTTGACAGATTACGTTTGAATTCCTTGTTCTCATCTTCACAGTATCTGTGATCTGTGATACTCTGTATCTTTTTCAAGACCTCCTATCTATATGCTATATATATGTATCTATATCACACAATTAAAAGGCTCAAGTTAAAATGTGAAAAGTAATCACTGAATGTATTCATATATGCAGTATGTGTCTGTAAGTATGCATATAATTTGCTCAGAAAAAAAAAAAAAATACAAGCTATCCTTATTTGACTGTAGTCTTGAATCTTGAGTTTTTTACCTCCAAAGGTCTTGGGCAAGCCTACAGGAAGCACTACGCAAAAGTAGTATTTATTGCATTTGCATATGACCACAAGAAAAAATAATAAAATAATAATGAAACAATAATAAAACTAAATTAAATTAAACAAAACAAAATAAACCAACTCAGCTACATACACAAAATTGTCAGAAAGAAATCAGAAGAAATCAAATTGCAAATCAAATTTGCAGATGACACCAAGCTAAGTGCGTGTGTCGATCTGCTCGAGGGCAGGAAGGCTCTGCAGGAGGATCTGGATAGGCTGGAGCGATGGGCTGAGGCCAACTGTATGAAGTTCAACAAGGCCAAGTGCCGGGTCCTGCACCTGGGGCGCAACAACCCCAAGCAGAGCTACAGGCTGGGAGATGAGTGGCTGGAAAACTGCCTGGCCGAGAAGGACCTGGGAGTATTGGTTGATAGTCGGCTGAATATGAGCCAGCAGTGTGCTCAGGTGGCCAAGAAGGCCAACAGCATCCTGGCCTGTATAAGAACCAGTGTGGCCAGCAGGTCTAGGGAAGTGATTGTGCCCCTGTACTCGGCTCTGGTGAGGCCGCACCTCAAGTACTGTGTTCAGTTTTGGGCCCCTCGCTACAAGAAGGACATCGAGGTGCTCGAGCGAGTCCAGAGAAGGGCGACCAAGCTGGTGAGGGGTCTGGAGAACAAGTCTTACGAGGAGCGGCTGAGGGAGCTGGGGTTGTTCAGCCTGGAGAAGAGGAGGCTCAGGGGCGACCTTATCGCTCTCTACAGTTACCTTAAAGGAGGCTGTAGAGAGGTGGGGGTTGGTCTGTTCTCCTACGTGCCTGGTGACAGGATGAGGGGGAATGGGCGAAAGTTGCGACAGGGGAGTTTTAGGTTGGATGTTAGGAAGTACTTCTTTACCGAAAGGGTTATTAAGCATTGGAACGGGCTGCCCAGGGAGGTGGTGGAGTCACCATCCCTGGAGGTCTTTAAAAGACGTTTAGATGTAGAGCTTAGCGATATGGTTTAGTGGAGTACTTAGTGTTAGGTCGAAGGTTGGACTCGATGATCTTGAGGTCTCTTCCAACCTAGAAATCTGTGATAGTGTGATACTGTGAAATCTTCAAATAATATATTCATATTATGTCTAATAAATGTGAGAATGAAAACAGAATTTATGTCTTAGGGTATTTTGTTTGTTTTTTGATTGTTTGGGTGAGTTTTCTGGCATTCTGTAGCTAAAAGAAAAACAAAAACAGAGAGGGAGAGATCAGGAAAGAAATAACATTTAGCAGAAAAACAAAGGAATAGTAAAATTAACAGAATAAGTTTCATTATTAGAATATATCAGTTTCTTGAAACCAGAGGATTTATCATGAGTCTTCTTGACCACTGAAGAAGTCTTTAACCAACCAGAAATAAAACAAACATCAATCTTATCAAGCTTAGTAAATCCATTCTCATTTGGAATACGAAAATATTTTATCTGCTTCTATTACCTTACAAATTCTCTGTGAAGTTGACTTTATTTATTTATTTATTTATTTTCCTTTTCCTACATGCCTGTGAAAGACCAAATCCCAACTGGAATAAGTGCAAGAATGGAAATTAGAAATGGTGGACTTAAGTAAGGAATGTTTTTCTGTAGATTAGCCCTGCTATGTGACTCATGGACAGCTGATCTGCAGAGCTCTACCCTCTACAATATCAGAGAGAAAGGAGAGGGACACCATGCCCTGGTGGTGCCCGCAGGGAGGCTACAGCTAGAGACTGAAGATACTGGCATAAACAGAACTAAGTGCTGCAAGGGGGAAGCTCAATTTTGAGCATGGTGATAGGTTTGAAACCAATGCTGTTGATTTGAGTGGAGTGAGATACAGGGGAGTAAAATGTTAAGGTTCAGTAATGATGTCTATCTCCAGCTCTCATATATATAAATGTTGGCTGTGCCACTTCACTGCAATCCTGTATAGGTAGTGTTAATATATATACCCCAGGTTTTTATCAGAAGGTTTAATCTATATTATTGGGAAGTAAATAACTTGTGGGTTTAAAGGGAAAAGGATAGTTTAGATTAGATTAATGGGAACACAACTTTGCCACAAATAAGTGCTTTTGATTGTAGAGAGATCAAACTTCATATTTAGGAAACATCCACAGAGTGAAAAAATTTTGTCCTTAAATACTGTTCCCAAGATTTTTGTTGCAACGCAAGTAACCACACAGTAGAAACTGCACATTCGTTGTCTGAGGAATTCATGGTGTGATAAAGAAAATAAGAGCCTCTGAGGGAATAATTGCTTCACCATGGGGAACTCATGCAACTTAACTTGAACTTTAAATCGATCTGCTTTCCTATTTGTTACTGCTGGTGTGCAATAGTATAAGGAAGAAATTTTGCAGCTATAAAATGGATGTCTTCAATATTATGCAGCATGATAATGCTGTGACTATTTTTATAAATGTGTTTGTGTTGAGGGGAGAAGTTTACCACCTCAGTTCTAAACAAACTCATGTTAGAAAAAAAAAAAAAAAATATGTATATATATATAGCTGGATGCTTTTAATTATGAATATCAGTACTTTTTCTGAGCCCTTGAGAAAAAAAATACATACATATATATATATATATATATACAGTGAGTCTCTCCCTATTCTCCCTATTTTTTTTTTAAATGTGTTCATTATTTTCATTCATTCCATGGGCTGTCGAACTCTGATCATTACCATATTTCAATAGGTGCCCCTGTGTGCTCATGCTATGACTGGGCAGAGGACTTACAGGATTACATGCTTGATTTCCTCTGAAAGCCTCTCTTTCCAGTAAATATTGTGGCAATTTGAAAGGATTACTTTCTTATGTCCCTTTCAATTTTTCCAGCCATTTTTGATTTGATAGCAGCAGCTGGTAGTCACTTAAGGGTGACAACAACACTCTCATCATCCCCTTGTAAGGTGGACACACACTGTGCTCCCCCTATCACAGCCAGAGTTCCCAGGTAGGCAGGGGACACAACAGATATGGTAGGAAAGAGATTAGTTTTGTCTGCAGAGAGACTGCAAGTGTATTATTTTCTCAAGAAAAGATTCACTAATATATGCCATGATTTTAAATTAATTAAGATTTCTAAATATCAGCAGTATATTCAAAAAGCTTAGTTAATTAAATCAAAAGGAAGTATTTTCTTTATGTTATATTACAGCCACTATTACTAAGAGGAGTGAAGGAATTTCTGAATTCTGATCTGTGTTTGCATATCCTTGTGCTGTCTTCCCCTTTTTGTTTTGCTTTGTTTTTGGCAGAAGCCTTCAGACATTATTCCCCTTCCTCAAAAACTGAAGTATAAAAATTCTTTACAGTGTAAGTTTGAAAAGAATAATGAACCATGTAAGGCAAAGAGAGATATGTTTTGTCCAAAGTTATTTTATGTGTGAAGCTGATATTTTGCACTGTTTGTTAGTCTTCAAATGTGGTTCATCGGGACTGAGTTAAATATTTGAGATTTAAAAATATCTGCTTTTAAATTTTACCTTAACTGGAAAATTGAGGAATTAATCTCTGTTCCTCAGTTTGTTCAAAGGCTTTATTTTTTGAAGATGAAAGTGTGAAGAAGAATCGGACTCCCTTTTGTAAATTAAGAAGAGCGGTTAAGTAACTTGTCCAGTGTCACGTGATAAATCTATGGAGGAGTTTGGAATTTGGCAAATTTGTTCTTAATCCCTGTCCTGGGAGTTAATCACATGAAATCCGCCTTGCACTTAAGTCTCTGAGTCTAAATTTAAAGTGATTGCTCAGTCACTGTTAATACTCTTTGAGAGGAAATTCTACTTATAATTTGAGCAATTTTATCCTTAAAAAGCAACCTTCTATTCCTAAATTGGGGTGCATGGAGGGGATATTTATTTTTTAATGTGTGAAATATATGTGACAAAAATAACAATGAAAAAACACACTTCATGTTTTGACATTTCTCTCAGTACAGAGGCAGTTTTTCTAATCAAATGCTTGAAGGTCTCACCTATCTATTAATTTATTTTTTTTTCCACTAAACCCGGGAAACAATTCTTTTTTTTATAAATGGGAATCTCATGAGTGCTAATGTAGTAAGAACCACCAGCTGGCTTCTGTTATCTTTTGCTGGACTTACAGATCAATTTTGTTTAGTAGTCCAGTCAAATGCAGAAATGAAATATCTTAGATGTCAAGTGTTCATTTGGGCTAAACTGGTTTGAGAACCTTAAATAAAAGGGAATAAACAAGCAGAAAAGACTTTTCTTTTTTTCTCTCTCTTTTTGTCAAACTAGATAAACTTAAACAGCAAAATCAATAAAACAGTCTAATTATTTTTTTGTGAGTGTCCTAGAGTTTAATAAACAGAACTATAAGAGCACAGTGGGAAAAAACTGCTTGTACCAGTCAGAACGATTGAAATATTAGATCTAGTTTTGGTTTTCTGATATTCTTCTCCTGAAATTATGCTTGATATTGTTGATTTAAGACTGCTAGTCATTTCAGATTAAAAAAAAAAAAAAATCCAAACTACACATATTTTAATGTGGGTTGGAATTTGGAATTTGGTTTTCTAATCTTAGTTGTTGTAAAAGAGTAGGAAAGAACATGAGATTCTTTCCTGTATGTAGTACAAAGTCTATATTTCCAAATTGCCACTATTTAAGTAAAGAAATAATGAAATAATACAGGAATAGATTTCATTTTTTGCTTTGTGAGCTGAAATGTCTTTTAGATATAGGAAAAAAGCAAACTTCAAGTTGCAAAATAATACTTTGTCTTTATATTTTTTGAATCCAGTCTTAGGTGAAATTTTGCTTTATCATTACAAAGAAGCACAGGAGATATTCACAACTACATTTGCGACAAAGGTTCTCATTTTCTTCCCTTATGCAATCAGAGGCATTACCAAGTCCACCTGACCGGTTAGTGAAAAATATCGCATACAACAGTCACCTTTAAATGGAAGACACTATTATCTTTCCTGATAATTGGTAAAAACTGCTGAAGTAGAGGAATAATCTAAAATAATATAAATGAATCATCAATTCCTTATTATTGAGGTCTAATCCTAAGTCTTTCCACATATAAAATTTCCACCAGGATTAAATTTTAAACAACTTACATATCATAGAATCATAGAATCATAGAATATCCCGAGTTGGAAGGGACCCATAAGGATCATCAAGTCCAACTCCTGGCACCACACAGGTTTGCCCAGAAGTTTAGACCATGTGACTAAGTGCACAGTCCAATTGCTTCTTAAATTCAGACAGGCTTGGTGCAGTTACTACTTCACTGGGGAGCCTGTTCCAGTGTGCAACCACCCTTTCGGTGAAGAACCTCTTCTTGATGTCCATCCTAAATTTCCCCTGCCTCAGCTTAACACCGTTCCCGCGGGTCCTATCGCTGGTGTTTATGGAGAATAGGTCACCTGCCTCTCCACTCCCCCTCGCGAGGATGTTGTAGACTGCGATGAGGTCCCCCCTCAGCCTCCTCTTCTCCAGGCTGAACAGGCCCAGTGACCTCAGCCGCTCCTCATATGTCTTCCCCTCTAGGCCCTTCACCATCTTCGTCGCCCTCCTCTGGACACTCTCCAGTAGTTTAATGTCCTTTTTGTACTGTGGTGACCAGAACTGCACACAGTACTCAAGATGAGGCCACACCAGTGCAGAGTAGAGTGGGACAATCATTTCCCTCGACCGACTAGCGATGCTGTGCTTGATGCACCCCAGGGTACGGTTGGCCCTTCTGGCTGCCAGGGCACACTGCTGGCTCATATTCAAATTGCTGTCAACCACAACCCCCAGATCCCTCTCTGCGGGGCTGCTCTCCAGCAACTCGTCGCCCAGTCTGTATGTATAGCCAGGGTTGCCCCGTCCCAGGTGCAGGACCCAGCATTTGCTTTTGTTAAACTTCATGTGGTTTGTGTTTGCCCAGCTCTCCAATCTGTCCAGATCTCTCTGCAAGGCCTTTCCACCCTCATCTGAGTCCACAACTCCTCCAAGTTTGGTGTCGTCAGCAAATTAGCTCAAAACACCTTCTAGTCCTATATCCAATCATTTATAAAAACATTGAAGAGGACTGACCCTAAAATGGAGCCTTGGGGAACCCCACTAGTGACCATCCGCCAGCCAGATGTGGCCCCATTTACCACAACCCTTTGAGCCCTGCCCGTCAGCCAATTGCTCACCCATCGTATGATGTTTTTGTTAAGTTGTATGCTGGACATTTTGTCCAGTAGGATCCTGTGGGAAACCGTGTCAAAAGCTTTGCTGAAGCCCAAAAAGATCACATCGGCTGGTTTCCCTTGATCGACTAGATGGGTGATCTTATCATAAAAAGAAATCAAATTTGTTAGGCAGACCCTACCCCTCATGAACCCATGTTGGCTGGGACCAATGACTGCATTGTCCCCCACGTGCGTTTCAATAACTTCAAGGATCATCCTCTCCATAATTTTACCAGGCACTGACGTGAGACTGACATATGTTCAAAACTCTTTGATAACACATCATGTTTAGCTTGAGCAGAATGATCCTATGGCATGTGCAAAGCAGGCATCTGTGTGGCTTTCACTGGGAAAAGTTTGGTTCCTCTTTTTTGGTATTAAGCAGCTGAGAAGTGAGAAATCTGGAGAAAGCAGGTGAAAAATATGCAGAAATCTGAAATGGATGGGGTGGTCTGGGCACCATTTGAGCATGATTTAGGATGTGTTATGACCAGAAGATAGTTCTCCACATTCCATAAGCCTGAATGTCATCCTCAAAGTCCCTCCCTCCCCTTGCTCCTTTTATATACAGAAGATCCAGGTTCCTAGGTTTCACTATATCCAAGTTTCACTATTCCAGACCCCCCCCCCCCCCCATGTCCCTCCAACTCCTATGTCCCACCCCTTTTGTGTGTTCCAAATCTGTAGTGTGCCCTAGCATTTCTGCTTCCCGGTCCTATACAGAAATACACTGCTGCTGTCACAACACTGAACACACAGGTAAGAAACCTTGACCCAGTTCAGCATCCCTCAGCATGGCTTCAAGTTTGAGATGACAGAGAAAAAATAATTTTCTGAGAATGCATGTGGAGCTGGTGAAAAATATTTTGGCATATTTATATTACATCCCCTGTAATTTTATTTGATCTGGCATTTGCTTGGGAATCTCTTTCCTCTGAAACATCTGTTAAAATATATTTTGTTTTAGAGCAAGATGTGATTAGAAAAGTTGCAATCTCTGTTATAAAAAGCTTAAAAAAATCTTATCTGACAGTTTTTCATTTTAATCTCAAATGAGAAGAAATAACAGGTTGTACCTAGCAATCCATTGCATTTTTTCTTTCTGCTATTTAGAAAGCAGTTTTCTAATGCAAAACATGGGAAGTCACTGAGAAGAAAAAGCATTTTCTCACTCAAAAATAAATAAAAATCCCATTCATCCAAAATTTTGTTTCTTAAAGCACTTTTCCTTTGTGTGCTATCTTTACCTCCAGAGCTTACTTTCCTTTCATAACTGAAAATTTTTACCCCTCCTGTCCTCCAAGCTGTTAAGCGTGATATTGTGTGTGACTTCTAGCTCAGTTTTTCACATCCAGTCAATCACTAAATCCCTCAGTTTCTAAAAGGCTATCCTTCCTGTTCACCCAGCACCCAGCTCACTGCTACTATGAAGCATCTATTTGTCACCTCTCTGAATACCTTGCCTGATACTTCCCCCATTCATTTTATCCTAGTGATTTTATCCAAAGTGATTTTGTCCACCTTTTCACTAGCCAGAGCTATGGAAAACTATCCTTTAAAAACCAAACCAAACCAAACCATACCATACCAAATCAACCAACCAACCAAACAAACAAAACATATTTTTGCTTTTTTCTCCAAAGTTATTAAAGATATGAGGCTATTTTTATCCAAAATAAATAAATAAATAAATAAATTATATCCACAATATATCTTTTTTAACATCTTTCTGAAAAAATCTAATTATGGTAGGGATATCCTTTTACATTAGTTGCTCGTATCTATGTGCGGTTTCAAATTTCACATATGGGACCATAACATCGCTTCTATCTCAACTCACACTCCAAGAAATAATTCTCCTTCTTATTCCTACATTTATATTTCTACATGAAAGTCAACAATAAAGGGTATGTGACCTAAAACTATATAAATAATATCAAAATATCTTAAATACATTTGTCCTTAGTTTGGCTTCGCTAAGGTTTATAATCTATAAAACCAATTTTTCATCATCCTTATAAAAAGAATACCATGTGAAAATTAACATAGACTTTGACTATTCCTTCACCATATTTATAAGATTTATCATCAGGTATTATAAAAACAAACATACAGAAAAAAATAATCACATTATGTGAAAAAATATTTCACCTTGTAGAATTCTGTTTAAAAGATCTGGTTGTTGAGTATAGTAATAAATTCTTGGGAAAGACATAGAAATTTCATCAAGGTTTCCATTGAAATGAATTAGGGATACAAAGAAACAGTTGTTAATGTTTAACAGGACTGAGACACTAGTGTGTTCTCCAAATAAATCATTGTGTGTTAATAGAGCATCCATTATGTGATATGTTCTTAATTCTGTGGCTGAACCACAGGAACTTCCAAGGCTTAAAATCTTCAGTTTCATTTACACTTTGTCTATATACAAACAAATAAATTTGGATGAAAAAAAAAAAAATGACATTAATGAAGAATATAAAACTCCTTTTTGGAGACTTTATACTATTTGTTTTGCTGAGTTCAGTGAAATCTCTCTCAAAAATAAATAAATAAATAAATAAATAAATGGTAGGCTTGTCTAGAATATACCTTTTATTTTCATTCATTAGGCTCCCATAATAATAATAATAATAATAATAACAACAACAATAATAATAGCAGTAATAATAATAGCATCCTGTCAGGTAATTTTATATTAGTATATTTGAATTAAAATGCTTTACTTTATAGGCTAGAAAACACTTGAATGAAGAGAGTGGAAGAACCATATAATAAAACTCTTCGGCTTTACTTTTGGGGCATTTTCTAGTGAGGTACATGGTGAAATCTCTGCTCAGAGCCACACAGAGTACAAATGTGGTTCATGGCTTAAAAATACCAGATGGTTGTCCTAGCCAAAGATTTGCTCCAAATTTGTGACAGCTACATGCCATGTAAATCTAACTACTTTAAATAGACTAAAGACTTTCCTTCCTCTCTCAGAAAACTTTACTCTGACTCAAAGCTGAGAAAAATATTTTTCAAATATGATAACTGATCTAAAATATCTGTTGGATATGCCTTCTTCTTGGGTTTGATCAGTTTCTCACAGTAATTCTCATGTTTTATGACACTTGGAAAAAAAAATCAGGAAAATTCTAAGAAGGTTACAATAAGCACCTTGTATTCATTGCTATAATTTCCAGTTTTGACTTCATTTTTATCTTTTTAAGTTCTATATGATATAGCGTGAAGAGTCATATTCACATGAATGCAAGACAATAATTCATTCAGAAATGTCTGCTGACATCATAAAATGCACATAATGCAACTTCAGTGATTTATGAATGGCAGCAGTTCTCTGAGCATGTGCTCAGCTGGGTACATATTTTTGAGCCTCTCTGTTATTTATTAGCTTTTAGCCTTCCAAGTTTCTAAGATTATTTTTTTTTCTTTTTCTCCACATACATGCCTCTCTTTTTCCTATAACATCTGTGAAAACTTATGTAGTGTTGACAGTTTCACATTCATGTTACAAAGCACCATGTAGAATGACCTCAATAAAAAGGCTTTAGCAGAATATCTAGCCAGTTCAGATTTACCCATACTGTGTAACTGTAGGTCTTTTGGTTTGTTTAGGTGTTAGGGACATACCTGCTTTTCTTCAAAGATGAGACAGTTGAGGCCACTCTAATACCATGTAGAATTATGGTGTGTGTTGGAGCTATTTCTTCACAAGTTTTTTTCAGATACAAGCCTCAGTGTTTTATAGATTTTTCTACTGACAAGCTATGTGTCGTTACTGCCCTACTTGCAAGGAGTTGATAGTGGAGATATTTATATATTATTATATATAAATATTACATATATATTATATATTATATATATATATATATAAAAAAAAATATAATAATCCCATATTATCTCATGCCAAAATATTTTGATGGCTTTTAAGTCCACTGAGGAGAAAGACCAAGCAGAAGGGCAGCTCTTCCACAGTCATGTTTCTGGCATGTAGGAAATTATGTGGGAAGGGATTTTTACCCAGAGGTCCCCTGGATCTGTTGATAACTCCAATTATATCTGAAATAAAATGACATCACATTTGCAAAATATCTTTTAAAGCATTTTTCAGAGAGCACCAAACTGTTGTTTATGGGACCTACCTAGAGCTTGATACAGGCATGATATTCTACATGGTACAAATCTCTGATCATGTGGCTGCTGTGCTCACAGCCTGCACATAACACACTGAGATTTGTAGATCTATTTGACTGAGATAGAGGTGTGTTGACATCTGCCATGTGCTCCATTACACATTGTAAACCTGTCTTTGATGATTTAGGATGTGAACTCCCATTAAATTTTTACCTGTACTCTTAAAGTACTTAATTAAGCTTTTTTTTTTTTTTAGCTTTTTTTTTTTTTAATTAAGCTTTTCTTTTTGTTATCTAACTATATTTTATGAAAGCTGTCAAATTTTCAGGAAAAAAAAAAAAACTGCAGTTTATGATGTGCAATTTCACAGACTGAGTTAGAGTAACAGAAGTTTTAACATTTGATTTTACCTCTGAAGAAAGCATGATCTGAAAAGCTGTTGGTAGTCCACTATGTAAGCATTCAGGCTCATATCTATAATGATTATCAAGAAATTCTCCAACTGTCAGTAATTATTGCTGCTTGTCCAGTTGAATGTGGGATGCATATATTTATTCTAACATCTTTATTTTTAATAATAAAGCATTTCTTTCTTTCATTCACTTTATAATTTTCTATTTTAGAAACCAACTTATGAATCACTTTGTTAAGTTTCTGTTTCTGTTTGACAAGATCTCCACCTCTTTTGCTTAGCTGGTAATAAAAATATAAACCTTCTAGCGTGTTAGAATAACTTGATAGTTTCCTTTCTTAAAACACTTCAGATGTCATAATAGGCAATTTGTATGTTTGATTTTTAAATATCTTTTAATATTGTTTTTGTTTGTTTTTGCAATACTAATTTTATTCAGAGTTTTTATTTAAATGGGAGCTTGAAGAACATGCAATACTTTTTTTTTTTTTTTTTACTGCATTATAAATTATTACTTACTTGCCTGCCAGACAGCAGCAGGAACTGTCTGGAGATCTTAAGCAAAGCTCTGTGGTTAGTAATGTCCTTTTGTACAGTTCAGCTGAGCAGTTACTGTACCCCAAAGGCTGCATTGCTTTCTCCTCTTCATCCATTGGTGAAAATCTCTGATACTTTATTTACCCTATGGCTTTGAGCCTGGTTATTCTTCTCTTCAGCCCTGCTTGTGGAAGCAGGCTGGTGTAGGTTAAACATGGGGAGAAAGGAAGGTTCATTTGTAGCATTCTCATATTTTGTTAATTCGGGACTACAGAAGCAAGGGTAAAAGCAAAAATGAAAAGGGAAAGCCAGAGCTGGTATACACCAGTGGTATTTCCAACAGTGTGTATGCTTTTCCCTTATTTAATAACTCAGAGGAATAAAACTAAAAATCACAAAACCTTCATGCAGTGCTGAAGTATCAATCTATAAGAAAATTATTATTATTATTAAATAATGATGATGATGATGATAATAATAATAATAAATAAAACTGTTGCCTTTTCTAGCTTTTGCTTGAGAGCAGGCAAACGTCTGAAAGCTGCTTCCTCCAAGAATGTCTTTGTCTTTCATACTCAGATTTTCCAAGTCTCTTTTCACCAAATGCCCAGAAATGTTGCTGATGTGCCAGAGGAGAGTTATTCAGAGGCACTGAGTTCAGAGGGGTCTCTGAAAGGCATCAGGAATACCAGCAATGATGTCTTCTGGATTCATGCTTCATTCAGAAAATGTCATGCTGTATTTTGGGACAGCAATAAGTTTAAAATTATATTCTCCTTTAAAATCTGATCCATTTTCACTGTTCTGTAGCTTCCTTTCCACCATACCCCAACCTTTTCTATCAGAAAGCTAGGGAAGAACATTCACTTTTATTTTTCCTACCATACAAGAAAAAAGCACCGAGGAAGCAGTAGAAAGAACATACGGATATACAGAAGTGAGTGTACAAAAAAAATAGGGGAAAAGGAATATTACACAGAACTTCAGCACTTCTTGAATGCTGAACTAAAAACTTCAGCTAGAGAATATAAAGTTAATCTGTATTTACGAGTATAGGTAGCAGGGCATTCCCTGAGGAAATCTCTATCACGGTTTGCAAATTTATCACACATCACTCACATTTTCACCAAGAGCTATTGTGTGCTATTTAGAATATGTGTGTGCTTCATTTATGTTTGTGTGTAGGTATAAGAAACAAATACTTTGCATCAAGAGTGTACCAGAAGCCTCTTATTTAAAATCTCTGGGAACTCAGAATAAAGGGAGAGATTTTATACAGTGACTTTTTTTTCTTCCTTTTTATTTTTTCTTTTTTTTTTTTCTTTTTTTTTTCTTTTTTTTTTCTTTTTGATGAGCTCTGTGTTGCAGACAGCTCTTCTAAAGCACATGTTGATAGGGGGCATGCATTAAATGCCAATTGTTAAATTTGTTAGTTAACAACAATTATTAGTTAAATGTTATGGTCATTTGTCTCATTATTCCTTTTAAAGCTTAAATCCATAACTCAAGTTC
Source organism: Anser brachyrhynchus (assembly GCF_964034855.1). Taxonomy (NCBI): domain Eukaryota; kingdom Metazoa; phylum Chordata; class Aves; order Anseriformes; family Anatidae; genus Anser; species Anser brachyrhynchus. The sequence goes on from NC_137695.1 coordinate 12,634,694, forward strand.
TGCATGTAGATATATTCAAATATTTTCTCTTCAGTTTAGAGGTAAAGTTAGATGCAGGTATTTTGTGTGGCTGAGGGTTTGTAAATTTAGCAGACCCTATAATTAGCAGACACTGAATAAGCTTAAATCATCTGCAACATGATAGAAAATATCTGTATGTTTGAAAATCCCACCATTGCCACCATTATGCCTATCTCTGACTTGGACAAATAAAAAAAAAAAATTATTATTACTATTTATTATTAAAAGAGAACATCAGGAATATAGGAAATATCAAAAAGAAAATAGGAATGTGTCATAGAACAATTTTGTTCCAAGAACAAATAGAAGATAATTGGTCGAAACTAATAATTACATAGCACAATCAGGTTTTGGAGTAAAGTTCCAGTGGGGAAAATTAGAGGAAAGACTAGGAAAAACTAAAATAAAAATAAAAACAATAAAATAAAAATAAATAAAATAATTAAATAAATGAAATCTATGGTTTTTAAAATGGAGTTTAATTGAATCGTGGAACAAATTAGTTGAAGCAATACACCCTCTGCATGAGGGTGTTGGATATGGTCACCAACACAATTTACGTTATCAAATGTCATCCTGCTTTGCCACATGTAAAGTAGATTATCCTGGATTGACTTCATTTTTCTTCCGCCACCATCACTGGCAATAGCCAAGTTACAAGTCCCTGAATCATTTGTTAACAGAAACATTGACATAGTCTTTACCATAACCGTATGTATGGCGCAGTGGTAATATCACTGTTGATGACAAATGTCATTAGTTTAATGACCACAGATAACTATTGTCATATTTAAGTGAGGTTACTTAATGGAGTTAAATCTACTTTCCTTAATGGCTAGAATTAAGAAATTATGTCACATCTACATTAAGCTTATTACCTGTAATTTGTACAAAGAAACCTTTAGCTTGAATAATTACTCCTACTTAATATATCATTAACCAGAAATTGACCAGGACCTAGTAAAGTATATTTGAGGTTTTCAAATTTGTTTAGCATCACTATTTTGTCTCTCAGATGAGATTTCATTAATGTTTTATATTTAATTTGGCTGAAACAATCTGCCTTGGGCAGTCATTTGAGTGCTGTGATAATAACGCAAACTTGTAAATGGGTAATATAAAACAAGCATAAGTATTTGCCTTTTTTTTTTTTTTCTTCAAGTACTGCTTTATATTAGGGTTGTGATACTGAGTCCACTGAATTTATTGAATCATAGAACCATAGAATCATAGAATATCCCGAGTTGGAAGGGACCCGTAAGGTTCATCAAGTCCAACTCCTGGCACCACACAGGTCTACCCAAAATTTTAGACCATGTGACTAAGTGCACAGTCCAAATGCTTGTTAAAGCAGGCTTGGTGCAGTGACTACTTCCCTGGGAAGCCTGTTCCAGTGAACCCTCTCAGTGAAAAACCTCATCCTAGCCTAAACCTCCCCTGCCTCAGTTTGACACCATTCCCACAGGTCCTATCACTGGTGACTAAGGTAAGACACTGCTAGTGGTAAGACAGTACTCAATTTCAATGACAATAAGATCTCTTAGCTACTTTCACTGACTCTTCCTTTTCTCTGAAGTGCAATATGACTTTAAACTATTGTGAATGGAAGAAAACTTTTGCATCAGATTCTTTTTCTTGTAATGAGTACTTATTTTGGAACTTTATTTCATATCTTAATAGGAACGAATAATGTTATTTAAAAAGTAAAGAAAGGTTACATACCAGATAGGGATGACTTTGTTACCAACAAGAAGTATCAGTGTAAACAGAACACATTTCTAGGCAAACAAACACCCATTCACTCTAAGCAAATGTCAGAATAACATCTCTAAGTTTTACTACAGTGGTATGTGAAAAAAAAAAAAAATCATGGCCAAGATATAAACCTCAGCCACTGCTCTGTCCCTCAGTTCAGTTGCTACTACGATTAATTTTATCTGCCTTTACTTCCATCTTAAATCTAAGATGGAAAATAAAGGAGCTGCATCTGTTCTGCATGAATTCAAAGACTTTGATCAGTTATAGCTGCTAAGAAAGATCAACGGGGTTGCTCTCACACTGAGCCTACTAACAGAACCACAGGAATTCACAGAGGTGCCACAGGCTGGCTGAGCCAGAGGTTGAATATTGTTGTCACCAACTTTTGTTCTCAGTTAAGAATTGTTTCTTAGCAGTATAAAATCAAATATAAATATTTTATAAAAATAATATTTTTCATATCTTACTTGTCCTATTAATTGTCCTACCCATAAGAGATTAAAATATCCCATAAATGTCCTTCACTAAAATTGAAGATATTCTTCGCATGCTCTTTCTTTTCTTTTCTCCTTTAAATAGAAAATCATTCTATTTGAAGGACTTGGATGTGCACAGAATTATCTACCAGGAAAAAAAAAGTCTCCTCAGCTTTTAAACACTTTCTGGAAATTACTTAGTGAAAATGTGTTAAGAACGTAATACACAAATAAAAATAGAGACAGCGTCATAAAATATCCAGTTTTAAAGCCAAATTCATAAAACTTTTTATGCTGTGTATTTATATCGTTAAACTTTATATTGTTAAAATCCTCTATCTTGTCAAACACAATTCACTGTAGTTACTGGAGAAGGGAAAAAAAGAATGACGATGGAAAATAGCAAGAATGTACGTATGTGTAGCTAAATCCTTAGTATCTTTGAACCACTGGAGAAAAAGGTGGATTTATGATTACATTAAAAAAGTGCAAAACTATGAAGTTATTCTCTGAAAAACTTTATAAATGATGATTTTCAATAGACTTTATCACTTAGGATGGCAAAATGATGCAGAGGCAATTAAGATTTCTATATGCTGTCAGTTAGGGTGTTTTTAATTCATCCGGTGTTTCCTTTTATTTCCAGAAGTTGCAACAAAAATGTGGAGAATTAAATCAATTATGTTTCTCTTAAGAAGAAAATATATGTTCACCAGATTTTAATCAGATTCCTTAAATCAAAGGTTAAAATTTAATATAAAGAAATATTCTGAATTAAACTTTTTCATGTAGTGAATAGGACATAATTGTTCCTGAGTCTAGACCAAACTAAAGGGTTTAGTTATTTCCACAATTACTGTTATTTCCACATATTTTAATGGAAAGTTTGAATCAGGAGTAGGGCACCAGGTATCTCACTAAATTATCCCTTTATGTAGTACTATTAATGTAGGCTGATGCTTTCAGCCATGAAGTGAGAAATTAACAATATATTAATACCAAAGCTTTCATGATAACTGCATTGATGGGCAACACATAGTTTACATTTAATCACCTCTTATTCATAACATGTCATAATCATCCATCATGACAGCAAGGAAATTGTCCAGCCTAACTCCTACACTGAATCTATTAATGAAAATATAATAGGGGAAAAAAGTTCAAGGGGAAAACTCATTGCATAACTGATGCTATGTACCAGTGGTCTTATAGGGGATGATGACTACAGTCTGTGTTGAGAGATTTTATTCATGCATGGACTCATGTGTGAAGGTGTATAGATATTATATATCTCAAAAATCTCATGCTAAGCTTCTCACAACCAAAACCAAGGGCTGATGATCATACACCACACAATTTCATTGAACAACATAAAATATCACCCATCTGACACATTTATCTTTCTCCTGACTCTTTTCAGATACAAATATCTGTTTTAAAATTCTCAATAGATATGGAGGTTTCTACTTTCTATTTAGGAAATAGTACTCTTCCACAGTAAAAGTTCCTTTATGTCAAACACACCTCTCAGTTTCCTGTCCCTCTGGGTGAATATGGGTGGTCAGTCATCTAATCTACCTATATTCATCCAAACATTAGGTCTCAGGTTCAAAGTAATTTACTGGGCTGATACTATCTTCATTAAAGGGAGACAAGGACTTCATTAGTGCAATTCAGATTTACAGAAAAGTATTTCTTCTATGGATGGGATTTGGTGTCATAGAGAATCCTAATTTTAAAATACCGTAGTGGGTTTACGTGGCAATATTTTGGTAGTGGGGGGGCCATAGGGGTGGCTTCTGTGAGAAGAATCCAGAAGCTGCCCCATGTTAGATAAGGGCCCCACCACTGGTCAGAGCCAGGC